>NC_056715.1:12669690-12757203 GCF_018831695.1 Puntigrus tetrazona | reverse complement strand
TAAACCTGCTCTCATACAGGCAATTTAATCAGCAGCCCTCATCCCATCCTGGAAAACCTTTGCTCTACACAAGAAGAAGAAGGATCGGATTTACAGTACCAACCAACTAGAAAGTCCAGTTCACCCATAAGAGATGCTGTCACAGGAGCATGACAAGTAAGTCTACCACTGTAGGTCCATAGTCTACTGGAGAGATGATCAGCAGAAAAGGATCCTTGATTGAAAAAAACGCACTATTTACTGCTTAATTTGCTGGGAAGTGACAGCAGATTAGCTTCAGCTTGACCCATCTCTGCAATTTTGGAAACCCGTCTTACCACTAGGAGAGCTGACTGACAGCCGAGAGCCGATTCCGCTACACACAGTTGTGCTGTCTGTGCTTCTTACTTCACTCTGTCATGTTCAGACCCAGCTTCTCGTCACAGGTGTATCTGCACCTGCCGCTGGAGTTACGAGCGCTGCGCCTCATTTGTCAGACTTGGCGTGTTATTTGGCTTGTTCGCTTGTGTTTTTTCGAGTGTACATTTTCCTCGCTTGACGCTGAATTCACATTTAAGCCTTGAGTCTCTCAGTAAAGGTACAGCTGGAAACTACATCTGTGTTTTTGGAAAGGTAATAACTGGCGGTTTTTAGATAGTGAAACATTTTTGTATTGGCAGTAAGTGCATGGCTATTTCTCGTAGATTGGTGTGTTATGATTTATTGTTAAATGTTGTTTATATTTTGAAAGAAGGGTTGACTGAAACAGCACACCTGCTTTCTAGGCGTTGGCAATTCCTTCTCAAGAACAGCGCTTAAGCCTTTTGTACATTGTTTAAAGCGCGGCAAATCTAAACTGAATCTGCTGCAACTTTTTTGGGAAAGTTTGGGCTTGCTTTTCTTCTCAGAATCGGTTCGCCTGTGTTTGAAAACAACAAGAACCAAAGTATACACTCAAAATAATTGCCTGTTGATGAGCTTTCTCACGCAAAACAAAACTTTGTTGACGGGCCATCACCATAGAGTAAGCAACTTTAGACCTCGTGGTCTGTAAATCCTGAAGAGAAAACTAAAACTCTCCTCTGTTAGTGTTTGAGTTTGACGGATATGGCCACAAACGCCATTAGTAATTATGCGCTGGTCGCTTTTGTTTTAGAAGTGGATTGCGGTCCGCAAGGTTTTATTGTCCCAGGATAACGGATCTATCAGGTTGCAAAGCTAAAATCAAACAGGGAGAAAGAATGGCACAATTAGTTATCAAATTACTCATAATCCGCTTATGCTTAACCAACCTGGATGTAAAGTTTTGTCATAGCAACTTTTATGGATTCATTCCATTATTAAAAGCCAGGGTGTTATGTGACAAGAGACTTAACATCGCCAGGACTATCACGAATAAATTTAAAAAGGCAGGTTCTAAGTTTACACTTCATTACTTGATCATCTTTTCCTTAAATACGCTAGATTTTTTTCCCAACTGACTTAACTCCCGCCTCTGCTTTCCCACCCAAGTTAAAAGGTTTAAAAGATGAAAAAATAAACTACCTTGTCCTTATTTTACTGTCAAATATTTCAACACATCAATACATTTAATGAGCACTGAATCAGAGTATGTTCAATCTCTGTAAGCCACCTTCTGGGCTTTAAATAATAGATAATTGTAGTCAAAAATGACATAGCCATGACGAAAAAGAACAGAGGTCAGAATCGGTTTTCTTAATGAACTTTGTCAAGCAGTCTGTGAAGAGTCACTAGAACTCCCTTTGACACTTTGCTGGCCGTCTTACTTGAAGAGCCAGTGAAACATGCTGTCAAACGGAAGCTGCTGTCTGTGCAGAGATTTGTTGTTTGGGCTTTTGTCACAGATCCTGAGATAAAGAAGGCCTTTCACAACAGCCAGCGCTTTGTCAACTTTGACACCAGTAATAATGCCAAAACATCTTCAGATTGTTGATGCTCAACATCCATCATTTTGTTCTGACTCTTTGTGTTTACAAATCACACAGCCTGTCTGCCTCCGCCTGACGCATTTATTTAGCTCTTGTTCTAACACTGACAGCTCTTATGAACTGTTCTCACAGTAAGCGGGCAGTGCTCGTGGTACAGAATGACCAAGCTTACAACCAGCGGAGGCCTTACACGAGTGAGGAAGATGAGGCCTGGAAGTCGTTCCTGGAGAACCCCTGACGGCCGCCACCAAGGCCATGATGAGCATCAACGGAGATGAAGACAGTGCCGCAGCTCTGGGTTTTCTATACGAATACTACAAGGTACGACTAGTACAGGTTAACATCAGCAATGATAATAATAATCATTTCTTATGCACTTTTTGTAAACCCAAAATTGCTATAGCAACAATACACCAAACACAATAAAAATATAAATGGAATGAATATATTTCATATAAGTATCTAAAAAAACCAAAACAACAGAAACCATATTAATAGACTGAGTAATAAGTTAGATCTAAAACAGAAGAATGGAAACATCATAAAATAAATTTAAAGGCTTACTAAAGGACAGCAACAACAAACCCTTATTTAATGCTTATAATTATTTGCGCTCTCAAACAACAAAGAATTATTTTAATGATACCTGCATCCTTTTGCTCTATAAAATGTCACCTAATATGTTAAATATGTTCACTGAAAGATATAATGGTAAAGCTGATGCTATTGGATGTGGTCAGATTCTTACATAGAGTTTGTTTACTTTTCCCAGGTGCCCGGGAAAAGAGAATAATATCCCAGCCAAAGGCTGACGCCCTGGGCTCTGATGTGGATCCCAACAAAAGGTGAAATTTTCATCAAAGATGCAATAGTGAATGCCGTTTTTCCCATACTGAGAAGATGAGACCCTACTTCGTGTTGTTCGGCTGCTAGGGCTGAAATTAGTTTATTAATCTACAAAACAAAGACATTTGTCCGCAACGATTAATTTGTGTATTGATTTATATATTAATTACTATACGTCGTGAAATTACAAAATTGTTCGTATAAAGCAATATGATTTGTATAGAATTATCTGTAAAGGGTGAAGCTGTATGCATTTACCTTTTAACATTTAGTAGTTTCATTTGAAAAATACAATGTATTGTTTCTATTTTTGTCAGACATTATCAATATTAGGTTTCAGCCAAACTTTAATCAACTGTTTGTAAGTCATGGAAAATATATTTGAAACATTTCATGTCCGTATATTTAGTTTTTTACATTTACATTTTCCAGCAGAACCTTAATGACCACTTCCAAGAGCCATCGCCGGAGAACCGAATCCAGGTTCTGAAAGGAGTAAATATCGCTTCTTCCAGGGAACCAGCACACTCAAGACAAGAGAGGCCTTTTCCCCTCACCCGATACTACAGTGACAGTTTCCATAGCGCCTGGGCCCAACTACCCAGTGAAGACTGAGGGTCCATCACATGGATTCTCCGTCACTGTCCCCAATCCCCACTGCTCAGAAACCGACAGTCACACTGTGGTGTTTGACCTCAGCTCCCCACAACCAGTTCAGTCCAAACACGCAGCCACGCACCCCAGACTCGACTTTCCCAGAGAACCCAGATGTGAGTTCTCACAAACGCGCACACACACACACACACATCTCCAGCCTCCCACCCTCAGACAATACTTCATTTACCTGCTGACTCTAAAGACATTGTTGTATTGAGCCCCTCCTATTTTTATTTGAACATTCCAAAATAGCAGCTAGCATGTCATTATGCCATTGTCTCTCTTACACAATAAAGTGCTGTATTTTCCTCTCACATAATAGCCAGGGCCTTTTCTCTCTCTTTCTCTTTTGCCCGCCTCATTCCCGCTCCTCTCTCTACCTGCTCTTTTCTTTTTTTTTTTTTAAACCTGGAGGGAGGATTTCCTTAGAAATGATAGTTCCACAAAAACCCGGCGCACACAGGAGAGCCGCTTTGTTTATTCTTTTGCTTTTGCAATCAGCTTTCTCCCACTGTCTGAATGAGCTGTAATGTGGCGTGTTTTGTGTACTGCAGGTGTTTATGCCCCAAGGGATCTCCACTAGGCATGGGTCCCATCCTCGCAGGAGGACTACGCCACACTTTGGACACAGTGTCAGGGTATGTCGTGCAAAAAAAAACATAAAAACAACTCAATTCCGTTAAGAGATAGCAGATTTTATCAGCTGATTGTGTGCGAATAGCATGAATATGAACGCTGGTGCATCCTCCTGACAGGTGCTCGTGTCTCGAGTGCAAATGAAAGTCAGCCTACAACAAATATTACAAGCTGCCTCTTCTGTGTAAAAGCAAACATGGAAATTGTCATGGGTGTATTTAGTCTGATGATGCAAATAAGTATTGTTGTTGACTCCCTTTTTGTGTTTGGCCAACAGTAATAACTTTGAATACACATTAGAAGCCTCCAAGTCTCTGAGACAGAAATCTGGTGATGGCACAATGACGTACCTCAACAAGGGACAGTTCTATCCCATCACCCTCAGGGAAACCGACAATGGAAAACTGCTGCATGGCCCCATCTGTAAAGTCAGGGTAAGAAGAGCATAAATTAAAACAATGATATATGTGTGTGTATATTTGACCTCTAACTCTAGCACTCTCTATTCTGTTTCCATTTTATCTACGGTTTTCTGTTTTATATAAAACAAATACAAAACGTGACTGTTAGAGACTTTTCACGCTTTTGTTTTCTAACTGCTTGTTTTGTGTAACATCCACATCCACTCATATATGTTTTCCCAGTTGATTACAAGTATTTGCAAAAGTACCCCTTTTGGGAAAGTACATTTTCTAATATGATTGGTTGGCGGATGCCTTTTGATAATTTCTTATTCAATGTAATGCCATTCGCTCTTTGTGAGGAGCTTATTTTAAGTGTCCAGATATTTTCTAGTGAATTAGGTATGTTTTTAAGAGTGTATGTACCTGTTTGAGAGTGTGTGTGTGTCTACATTAATAGAAAACAGTAACTAAAACCTTGTTGTTTTTCAGAGTGTTGTGATGGTAGTGTTTGGAGAAGAGAAATCCAGGGATGACCAACTGAAACACTGGAAATACTGGCACTCAAGACAGCACACGGCCAAGCAGAGATGCATTGATATCGTGAGAAGTCTTTGTCTCTGGGGTATCAGTACGCCATCGCTGATCTCACTCATCACTTTCATGTCTGTTTGGTTCTTAGGCCAGTGTAGTTCAGGGTGGAGTAACGAGTACAGATAACAAACAGACGTACAGTCAAAGTAGATGCAGGGGGCTGCAGGTGGGGACAAGACAATAGGTCAAGGGAGAGCCATCAATGACCCCACAATGAACACAACAAATAAAAGATGAGCACTGTAATACATGAAAGGGTGCACAACATGATCTTGCTTTCAATGAAAGTTGGTTTTTATGGGAAGTACCCTTTAAGACTTAAAGGACAGTTCACAGAAATTCGAAATTCTGTTAGCATTTACTCACCTCTGTTGTTCTGTTGTGTATATTTCTTCTGCTGAAACACAAAAAGCTATTTTGAGGAACACTGGTAACCAGACTCAGTATGGTATATATATATATATATATATATATATATATATATATATATATATATATATATATATATATATATATATATATATATATATATATATATATGTATGTGTATATATATATATATAGAGAGAGAGAGAGAGAGAGAGAGGTCAATGGCTACCATCAACATGGTTACAAAAATTATTTTCCTTTTGGGTGAACTATCCCTAATGTGTCACAACATTATACTAGTCCAACATGTGTAAAAAAACAATGATTAATTATTCTTATTATTATTATCAATTAAATTATTTAATCTTGATTTTGTCTAAAAAGCTCATTTATTATAGTCTTATTTATGTCTGCAACTGAGATTTGTAAATTATATAACATACCTGTACCTCTTACCATGATGTAAATCCATCCACTCGTCCTAAGCAGAAGCCTCTCTTGTCTCCTACATGGAGCATAAAGAAAGTTTCAACACCATCAGTACATACAAGGAGATTTCATACAACGCCATTTCATTCACATAGGACATCAGCTAGGAAGTTAAAGGTAAAGACATTTTAAGGCACTTTTAAATGTGCCATAAAATTTAGTAGAAAAAATATTCTTACTAAACAACATTATTGTTATTATTTTATTTTTAAAATAAGATTTTCTTTGCACACCTATTAAAACAAGAGTACTTTAGGAGCTTACAGAAATGAATAATAGTAAATGTCCCTTTTTTTGTTTTGTTTCCATGTGTTCATTTTCTAGGTATGTATTTTTGGTACGCAGATAAAGGATCTTAAAATAGACATGACTTTAGAAAAGCTTATGACTACCTACAAGCTTACACTCAAAATATACCAGAGGATGACACTTGGAGTACAAAAAAGCCAACAAAAACAAAGTATACTAATTCCTGAGAAACATTAAGAAACAAGTCTTCAAGTGTGAAGAGCGGATTTTCCAAGATTAAGGCACTGGTGTTTTCTGTCGCTTTGCCGATATCACCCAATATCTATTTTGTATTTATCTATCTTGATGTAGATACTTGTTGTTTCAGTGAGAATAGGTGTATGCCAGACGCTTTGAATGATTAGTTTTCAGATCGTTAGGCCTGGCAGCCCTATTTTGGGCTGAACTGATGGGCCTAACAATGGCATCAAGAATGAGGAAACTCCGATGGGGAGCAGCTTAGCGCTGACAGCTAAAGGAATCCTGTTTGACGAGTGCGCCGAGACTAGCTGGAATTAAAACCCATTGCATAGGCGACATAAACAGATCCTAGAGCAAATCAGTCCGATTACTTTTAGATTTTCTCTGTAGCCGAAGCCGAATCCGTCTGGGGAAATAGTGCTTGTCGTGCATGTAGGCAGCGATGAGGTTGCAATTAGTCACGTTAAAGTAAACGATTTCGCCAGTTTAAAAAAATTGAAATGTGGTATTTTTGCAGGGAGCAGTGTTGTCCATAACCAGGATGCAGATCATGAGATAAGCCTGGCGCTGTAGGGATACTTATCCGCGTGTACAGTCCCCTGTGTGCCGGGACTGTTTGCGGTGTTGTGTGGGGAGTGGTTTAGAGTCGGTGTGCTCAGAGACAGAAAGAGAGAAACAGAAAGTGGAGAGAGAGCAAAGGGCAAGACCTTGAGAGGCATACAGTGTGGGTTTGCAGCGCTCCCCAGCGGCCTTTTTGAGAAATGAGCAAGCTTTGAGCAAACGCTTGTACATATATTCTGCTGATTAGTTGGAAGACGATTTGTTTGTAATTCTTATTCTTATTTTGGTCTCAGGCCTTTGTTAATGAGTCTGCCTTGTTACGTAAGGTGCTGTACTTATCTTGATTAAAGTTAAAGTAAATTTTTGATTGGTAAAGAATAAACAGATGCTGTTTAAGAGTTTTATATATATGCAACTATTCAAAGTTTAGTAAGTAGGAACATTCTCTTTTTTAATAAACAATACTTTTGTTCAGTGAGGATGCATTAAATTGATCGAAAGTTGTTAGCACAAAAATGTCTACTTTATATCCGTCAAAGAATCCATGAAAACAATTTATCACTACTAGCTATAATTGTTTATTTTTCAGTATCAAACACACTGCACACTTTAGGAAGAAATTAAGCAAATATTTATATAAACATTATTTACAGTTTTAGTTAAATTTGTTTACTTATGTAATGTATTAAGTCTGTTCTTATGAATTATGATGGACCCTGAAGTTCAGAAACAATATGTGCTGTGATTCTAGTCTTGCTTTTGCAAGCAAAGCGACAAACAACACAGATAATGGCATCACAGTCTTGTGTTCCTCAGGTTCTACCCTCAGAAAACAGTATTCATAAGAAATTCAGTATATTGCAAAACTATCCAAGCAATAAGGAATAGCTTTAAGCTTTTCTAACCACTAGTACTTTTAAAATTGTATTATTTTTTATTTATTTATAAAATAAATATATAAGAATAAATACATATATATATATAATAATTTTTTATTATTATTATTATTATTATTTTATTTTTTCTCATTTTGAATAGCTTTAAGCCTTTCTCTACTAGCACTTTAAAATTGTATTATTTTTATTTATTTATTTTAAAATAATATATATAAGATTAAATACATATATTTTTTATAAAATATTTTTTCATTTATCTATCTATTTATTTATTTATTTATCTATTCATCGTTAAATTTAAGAAATTTAAGCTGAACTGAGCATGACAATACATCAATCATCATTGATCACTGATCAATTTATAACAAACTATGTGCACATGGCATTGAATTATTCCCTCTCTTCCGCCGCCAGATCTTCATCTCAGTGAACTGTCTGAGCACAGACTTCTCCTCTCAGAAAGGAGTGAAGGGCCTACCACTCAACCTCCACAGATTGACACATACAGCTACAACAACCGCAGCAATAAGCCTATCCATCGCGCTATGCCAGATTAAAGTCTTCAAGCGACAAGGGTGCAGAGCTACAAGATCCGTGATGAGGAGAGGAAACAGTCCGTAGGAAGGGCAAATGCCCTGACGTCAACCCTCCTTTGGGAAACTGTAAGCACAGTTTTAGCTTTAACTGATTTGATTGTACAAACTAACGCACCAGAGCTTCAGTAAGAGGTGTTTTTCACTCTGTCCTTGCTCCATTTTTCCCAGTTGGGCCAGATGTCAAGGTCCCCTTCTGCACAAGCCGCAGCGACATCACCGTCTCTCAAGACAATGACGGATTTCGAGACGCAGCCTGTTCTTTTCATCCCTGACATCCATTTCTCCACTTTCCAGTCAGCCATGTGAGTACACTGTGTGCACTTTTTTTCATTTCACAGTGACAAATATCAGACATACAGCAGTTTGAAAGCTTCAGTGCACTTCACATGTGACAGTTTGGAGTCAATAAGTGCTTATCAGCTTTATAGATCCGCCCCATAAAAAAAATCCCAAAAGATTATGCAGCTTTAACATGTCCATCTTTGTCTGACTTATGAAACTCAAATGCACTGTGCTCTACAAGTATACAGCTGCTAGACATGTAGATTATGAAGTGTGGTTATGACACATTGCATGTGAGCACTGGTGATAAGATACGAAGATACAAGAATGTCACGATAATGTATTTTTGCAGCATGTGAGCACAATCGCATCTGACCTCAGTAACTCTCCAGTTTCTATGTTGGGCGCTAAACTGCAACTTTTCCATTAGCAATCCAGAATCTTTTCGAGACGGCCCAGTCTAAGATTGAATGGGAAAAAGAACAGTTTATCACCTTTCCATTAAAAACTTGTATGTTGTGGGTTATTAAAAATCATGCACGTGGTTTGGAATAGAGAGAATATTATTGAAAGATTATCAGCCAGTGAATCAATCAAAGACTCCATGTTCTGTTTAGATTAGATTGACTTTTTATGATATAAATGTAAAAAAAAAAAAGGCATTATATATGAATTATATATTATCATTGAATTCGATTGAACTTATTAATACATTATAAATTGTAAAAAATATATTTACACGTTTTTTTAAATAATAATATGTGATATATGTACAGAAAATGTTTTTTTCCTGTATATTTTAAAAACCTTTTCTGACTTAGTCAAAGCTCAGTGAATTTTATTTTATTTTTATTTACATTAAATATGGAAAAAAATTAAGTATTTGTGTAAAACCTTTTTCTGTCTCTTGCAAAAGTATTAATTATCTACGTACAGTGCCTCTCTCAGCAGAAATGTTCCATATTATCATTTACATATAAGTGGCCGAGATAAAAGCGTATTGACATCATTACTTTGGTGCTCTTTATTGCATGTGTGAGTGCAGACCGCTGAAACATTTCATGGAAACAGATTGCCGCTTTGGGTCACGGTGACCAGAATGATGCAGTCAGTTGGAAGGAATAGCAGTCATTTCTCACGGTTATGAAATCTGCCATTTATGGCATGGGATTGGCTGTTATCAGAAGGTTCTTGGCAAGGATCACATCTTAAGCCCATGCATGTTTCTTAACAAATCAAAACATGCATAATTTACCGGGACAGCTTTGCCCAGCGTACCATTCCGGTCATAAACATCAGTGGTACCCATCACTGACTCCCATGTCTTAGACCTGGAAGATATTTTTAAATCAGCTCAGTTTCTCAGTAAAACCCGTTCTTTAACTTCTCCGTCCACCTTTGACTCAAAAGCCTGGTCACCTATATGGCTAAAATCACGTGACACACAGGAGAGCAAATGTTAGATAGTGTCCTTAAACACGACCTTGATCATCGGTACCGTGTGACATTGAAACCCAGAGTATATCTCGATCCGAAAAATAAACCCTCTTGCTGTTTGCTCTTCTCTAAAATCACACACAAAAAAGAAGGAGAAAAGTGAACTTTGCCATACTTTTGTCGTGCCGCAGAAACGAAGCTGTGGAAAGATGAGCTTTTATGTGCTTATACAGTGCATTTGGCCATTGTCCTGAATGGTCGGATTTATACGCTGGGGGTATTTTGAGATGAGTTTGCATTGCAGTATGCAGGGCCTACAGCAAAAAAAAATAAAACTTGGTCTCAATTTACAAGCGCATCATTAATCATCCCAAGTAGGTTAACTGTGTTAGCATGTGTTAATGATTTAACCCAGGGTCTTCAACTGGGGTCTGTGGTCATCCTGCAGGATCTGGAAATTGTTGTTTCATCTTAAACAGATTTTTATGTGATAAACTAAATGAAGCAGTTCAGCTGAATGCTTAATTCTCCAGCAATAAAATACATCAAGCTAAATTAAAATGCAGTGTTTTTAATGTGAGCTTCGTGTGAATATCCTCTATAAATATCAGTACAGTCTCTTATGCGCACCAAGGCTGCATTTGTTTCATTAAATAAAATGCAGTGAATTTTCAGTAGCATTCATTACTGCTGCCTTGAATGTCACATGATGCTTTAGAAACCGTTCTAATACGCAGATTTCTACCTGGTCTCATGGCTTAAATGTACATTTGTGCACATTTTTTGCACAATTACTTGAAGAAATTATGTGACTTCAAAACAATATTAATATGCCTGGATAACTGAAAACTGATGCTTTTGAATGTTAGCGTCACACAGCTTCATATCTATGGGTTTTTATAGACGGTAGGTTTGTTCGGTGGCTCATGGAGTACAGAGATGTTCAGCACTTAAGAGGCCATGAGCTCTGTTCAACAAAACAGTTCAAATCTGTGTAAAAGTGACATAGTTGCATCAACAAATGCCTTTTATATTAGTTTTGCATTTGTTAACACTTTTAGGTACGTTTACAGTTGAAATTGTTGTAGGGGCATATTTCAACATGTTGGAGCATTAGCTTTTAGCAACAGTCACCGGATATTTAACGCCAATAAAAGCAATATGTACCTATATCAACATGATGAAATGTGCCGGGGTTCACGTATTGAACCTGTGTTTTTAGCGCCACTCACTTGACATTTTTCTTTGACACTGTGGCAAAAGTGCACGGAGGTATGTATTTTTAGAGATTCAAACTCAACATTTCATGTTGACTTCAGTTTGCACAATGAAATGATGTAAGCTGAAAAAGACATTTAACACAGGCACTTGAACCAACTGAACATTTTCAGTGCACCATTTTTTAAAGTGCGTGGGGGCTCTTGGCTTGAAAATGCTCCCTGCTTTTACAATGCCTCCTTATTCTGAAATATTAAAGGTATTTGTTAATGAATGTTATTTAGATTCTTCTGTGGCTTTTCTCATTACAGCCTTTCTTCCGGAGGACTCAGAGGAGGGGTGAGTTTCTGTCTTTGCCTACTTTGTGCTCATTTAAGTCAGCAATGTTTATTCAAGACAGGGAGGGTGTAAAATGTGCATTATTAGCCTTTAGCTCTGCTCCTGAAGCGTTGTTCTGTACAGTATTTCCAGGAAACGCTCAGGTCCTGTTTGTATCATGGGTAATGGTGTACTTAGCGCCGCGCTTTTCTATAGGGATGGAGGTTTTTCTCAGAACCCATCTGCTGCATCTTTCTCATCGTCTCTCTCTCTCTTCCTTCTTTCAATATTCAGCTCAGCTATGAAGAGATTACCTTATTCCGAGGAGGAGTTTGGATCGCCTCCCAACAAACTGGCAAGGATGGATGAGCCTAAAAGAGGTGTGTTTTAACTGGAACTCAAGTTATATGTCATTCTGCTTTTTCTCTGCTGTGGATGAGACGGATTTTTGGGGTATTTTTGTGTTTATTCAGTATTGTTGGCACTGTAATATCGGCACTGTTATGGTGCAATGCCATTTGGTTGCTTGTGAGTAACCACACACATCCTAAAAAACACACATTTGCTCTGTTCAAAGCCTATAGGAGATATCTCCAAAATGTTGTTTTTGCTCTGGTAATCGACATGAATCCTATGGAGGATACTTTCCTAAAGATGTTGAAATGTTTTTGACTAACTGCTTTAAGGCTGTAAGTAATTATGACATGAAAAGTTGTAATTATGTTCATGAGGAAAAGACAAGTTGGAATTCCACATAATGCACTGCAGTATGCTCAGTCAAAAAATAATTAAAAAATCAAGATTTAGTACTCATGTGATATTAAAATAAATATGAGAGAAATGTTAATTTTAAATATATGATTGCTTTCAAGTCATGCTCTATTATTATTAGTATTGTAATGTAAAATATGAGATGACAACTTGTGATGAAAAGTTGTAATTATGAAAAAACACCCCTACACTTCACCAAATTCTAACATGATCTGAAAAGTGTTAACTAACACAATGCTAACATTTAAAAAGTTTTCAAAGCTTGCAGCATGTTAAAACTGGTTCGAATAACACAATATTCTGAGTTTTACAAAAATGTACACAGAGGCACATATTTCCAGCGTGTCTGGGTAGGCTCATGCCTATATTTTTAATTAACTGCATGTGTGGGCCACTGTTTACAGTCTGTGATATGCAGAGTCACTCTGAGCGTCCATGATGCTGCAGTTGTCTATGTGGGTAATGATTTATCTGACTAGGTTTTGGAACAGAGCTATTGTTTGTACCCAGATAGGTCCCAATTAAAGACTAGTCTGTCTCAACATTTCGTGGCAATGCCTGCTGATTATATCACTTTAACAAATGATTCAGAACCAAACACCGGTGGATTTTAGTAAATAAAGAACGAAATTTTGGAGATCATCGGACCTGCTAGCCCTCCCAACAAGATGCCTCGTCTCTCTGTGGTCATCCTCTGCTTGTTTATCTATTGAATAGCAGTCACGGTCAGCCGTGTGTGGGTGGATTTAACTCAAACCCTTGCCAAGGGCAACACGTCGGCTTTGGAATAGGATGTAATGTGTGTAATCTGTGTACTCCGGACCGTCCACATCATTGAACCTCCTCGCTGTAGCTCAGTGTTCCCAGTAATGGCTTGGGATGCTGCCCAGTCCTTCTGGGGTTTTTGGTGAAAGGAGGAGAGGACGGCACCGGGTGTTTATAGATATCAGCAGCGACCCCCAACTACAGGGAACAGCATGTGAGACACAAGGTTATTAAAAGCACGATTAGAAAAGCATATCAAATCTTCTGCTACATGAAAGCCTTGGCAGATGGCTTGGACTTTACTTTCTAGTTTATTTTGGTTTTCAAGTCTGACCTCAGTTTCAGAAAACTGGGCTTGCAGTTTGTGCATGAGTGACCGTAGCTGACCACATTTCTCTGTCTTTGCAGTTTTGCTGTATGTGCGCAAGGAGGCAGAGGAAGTGTTTGATGCTCTCATGCTGAAAACTCCCACTCTAAAAGGCCTGGTGGAAGCGGTGAGTTTACTACACTTTTCCCAACTGTCCACATTCTACCTTATTAGTGCCGTTTGCTAAGGCAAGCTTGACTTTGATCATAAACTGTTAGGAAATGATGAACGCACATTCCCATCAAACGAAACGTCCGCCTTAAAAATGAAAATTCTGTCATCATTTACTCATGCTGGAGTAATTCCAAATCTGTATGGATTTCATTGTTCTGCCGGACACAAAGGGAGATATTTTGAAGAGAGTTGGTAACCAGGCCGTTTTGGGTCACCATTGGCCCAATAAATACTATGGAAGTCAATGGTGAGCCAAAACAGACTGGTTACAAACTTTCTTCAACATATCTTCCTTTGTGTTCACCAGAACAAAGGAATTCATACAGATTTGGAATTTCTCATGAGGACGAGTAAATGATGACAGAATTTTCCTTTAAGCATTGTGTTGAGCTCAGTCTATAAAATAAATCTAGTATAATATAGTAGACATTAAAAAGTATACATGAAAAAGTATAATTAGGTAAATAAATAAATGTCTGATTTATGTAATAAAATGTTTGGTTGTGCTTTATGCTTTTTATTCTTATTATGGTATTAGATTAATAACATGCTAACATCATACTATCAAAATCAGTTGCATCAACTGAAGCATTCTTATAATGCTCAATGTAAAAATAAAAAAATAAAAGTGTCAGTAAAATAGTATTATTAATTATTAATAATATTAATCATAATGATAGTAATAATTCAGATTTATTTACTAAAATATTTGTGTGTGCTTTTGTTTTTATGCTTATTATTGTATTAAAGTAACAACAGGCTAACATCAAACTGTTGAAATGAGTTGCACCACCCATCAACCAAGCATTTCCATCGGTGTATGAAAAATAAATTCAAAATAATTGTCCATGAAATATATTTTTATTTAGCAACAATAACCTGTAATGATCAAATTAAGATGTTAAAATAATACTACTAATACCTAAATAAATGTAGCTATATTTATGAATATATTTTTGTATTGTTTACTTATGTGTAAAATGAAACTCTACTGATATCGTAGCATGCCATAAAACATTCCCATAATGCACTGCGATAAGCTCTGTAAAATAAATCCAATATAGTGGATGTCAAATGTATGCCTCAATTAATTTTAAAAATGTTATTTAATTAAAATGATAATAAATAAAAAGCTAAAGTATTACAACAATTATTACAATTATTAAAAAAATATTTGCTTGTGCTTAGTAAATGTATGCTTATTAGACTGCTGGTCTGTTAGCTTAGCAATATGCTAGCTTTATCTCCATATGAACTGGAAATTAATTTCACTTTTTAAATCCTTTCCCTGCCTGATGATAAAAGTAATATTAGTGCACCAAACACTATAAAGTGACCAGCCAATGCATGAGGGTCATGGCACACTATTTTGTTCAGGCAGGAGCCATTCACTCTTCTTTAGAAAATGTAAAGCTAATATAACTAATACAGGTTAACTGCCTTTATTTCAGGGTTATTTAAGGACACAGTCTCAGAAAGAATGTCGAAAAACATTCATTTAATGTTCTAAACATTATAACAGTATAATTTTGTTTAGTAATGCATCGCTTGCACCACACAAACAGACAATAACACACACGAATACTCCTTCCAAGAAAGCTCCCACCCAAAAATTATACATCCCATCCAAACCCACAGCTCGTTTCTAATGCAGCGGAGCACCTCCCAGAGAAATTCAGATGCCAGAGAAGTACACTAACATGTGGCCAGTGCAGAAAAGTCCCTGAAATTGGAGTCTGAAGCTGGGTGATTTAATGGGGGCCTCGAGTTACGTAGCAGGAGATCGACTGTCAGCAGGCCGTCTGCATTAAAACATTGCAGGAGAATCACGCTGGCGCACAAACACATTCATTTAATGATCACAAAAGCTGGCAAGGGCTGGAGAGGTTCCTGTGCCGGGTATAGGAAAGTGTGTGTTTTCATGAAGTCTGTGTAACACAACGCCAACCAAGCATTGCAACACTTCAGCTAGAGATGAGAATGAGAAGAGGAATAACGTCAGGGGCTGGGAAAACATTAAACTGAATTACTCGTATCCTGGAAATAAGATGAACTTTGATACTTGTTGGCTTAAAACTTACTTAGGCCTACAAATGTTCAGTTTAATCAGTACATAGTGTTGAAGTGCTCACTGAATCAGTTCACTCAAACGTGAAAAGATACTTTAATTAAAGTCTGAAGATTTTTATTGTAACCGACTTTGTTTGAGTTAACAGTGTTTCTTTGAGCCATTCTAAAATCTAATTCTAGAAGTGTACTTGCAAAGAAAGGCATACACACTTTCATTATTATTGCGCTGAGTTGCTTAAAACGCAGAAGTTGCTCTCCGTTCTGCTGTCTAATTAAGAGTTGCATGTTAATAGACTTAACTTCCTGCTAATGGATTTGCTCTCCACCAGATTTCAGAGAAATATGATGTTCCTCTTGAGAAGATGGGAAAGGTCTGCAAGAAATGCAAGAAAGGGTAAGATTTCTTCAAACTTGGACTTTCAGATTACATTTAGGGGCTATGGTTTGCATTAAATTCATCATTTATTTTAAATTTAATTAACTCAGTGATTTTTCTTTTTAGATTTTTCATGTATGAATAAATTTTTTATTTATATTTTGTATTATTTATTATTTTAGGATTTTTGAAACTAATGCAATATAAATAACACATATAATTAATAAATAAAAACGTATAAATCTAGAACAAAAATGCACATTTTTATTCAAATGAACTGAATTAAAAATAAGTTTTTCATAGTAAATCACCCAATCGCTGAAGCATGATCAGTCAGGGGTAAAAATAAACCACAGTGTCCCCTCCATCTCCGGTTTGTTTCAGGATCTTGGTAAACATGGACGACAACATCATCAAGCACTACTCCAACGCAGGACACCTTCCAGATCCAGATGGAGGAAATGGGAGGAATGTTTAAGCTCACTCTGACAGAGATCTGAAGATCCCTGAGACGCCAGGTTTACGCCAGGCTTCCCGCCGCCTATTAGGATACAGCAGATCCTCAGTGACTCAATGTCATCTTTTTAGTATAGTCTAACCAACAGTTTTGGGTAACCTCATACAGTATATGAGCCTTAAGTACTTTGTGAATTGAGAGTGAAATAATAGAACATCTTTCCGATGTGTTTCTGCCAAATACCTTGAAGGTTTTGAGCCATATCTTCTGTTTTACCTGAGTATAAGCAGATAGCTGTCTTTTTGTCCCTTCTCAGTTGTTTTGTGATGCCGAAGGAGCTCACAATTACAATGTACTATTAGTTTTCCTCTTTAAAGTCATAGCACTGGAGATGCTAATCTCAAAAAAGGATGAATGAATAAGATGTAGTGAAATGGGTTTGGGGAATCCTCATTGCTTCGCTGTATTGGTATTGAGATTAATAACCCTGAGCAGTATTTAGCGAGTACAGTATATTATCTCTTGCTCAGCAACTCTATGAGATGCAGTGTCAAAGACGCCTTTGCGTGTACAGTATGTGTGTAACTTTCATTTTACGAGAGTTTTCAACCCTAGACTTCCCTAAAGTCTGTCATTGCTTATAATGAACAAAATACGGTCCATACAACAGGCCCTCTGACGAATCCTTCGGAAGGCATTTTCAAAATGTGATCCATAGAGAATCAGTATAAACCTTTTTGTTTTAACAAAATAACACCTAAAGATTTAAAAGCACATTATTTTGTATTGTTAGCAAATGAACTGTGACTTTGTTGAATTTGCGATCAGTGCTAATGTAATTCATGATTACTAAATGCAAGCAAGTCTTTAAAGCCTTATAAATAAATAGTTACATTTTGTTTATTTGGTTATGCAGTAACCATTTTATCATGCGCCCTATAAACTGCTGTTATTTCGATTGTACCGACTTCAGTGCACGTGCTAAAACTCTAATTCATATTTCACTTGATTATGCATACTAAAATATGTTGTTTTGATGAAATGTACAGAGTTTGATTAATCTTTCTAAATGCAACTGGTACGCTCTTTGTATCATTTCCTTTTGTATATATTTATTGACATACTGGGATGGGACTTTTTATGACAAAGTTTTCTATACTATTTTACATTTCCTTTTACATGGAATCATTCTAAATGATATATTTATAAATGGGTATGTTTGTAGCTTGTTGTTAATGTCTGATTTGGATTTTATGTGCATATTTAAGTGTTCTTACACATACAGATACTGTTTTCCTTGCTTCTTTTACTGTTAGCCGGACATGTTTCTTTTGTATCAGATACACATCTGAAGCTCCAATAAAAGCCACTTGGGCCCTTGTATTTTATTTGGCTGTTTGTGTGTCTTGTGGTTTTCAGCTAGCTGTATCCAAAAGAGTTGTCATGGAAACAGGCTGCGCCCAATAGCCCATCTGTCTGGTGGACAGGAAGTATGGCTAAATAGAGAGTGTCTCAAATCAGCAGTGACCTCAAATACCCCTCAGCCTCAGTTACCCTCTTTCAAGTTCCTTCATGAAGGGGAAAAATCACTCTTCACCAGGGAGGAGAGAGAGTACTATTTCTTTTAAATTATTTTATAAATATTTTTCTTCCACTTATAATTATTTCTTTATTTTATTTCTTTTTATTAGCATTATTTAATTTTTTTTTACAGTATTTCCATATATTCATTTATTTTTTTAAATTACATTTTATCTGTTCCTACGTTTTAGAATTCCATGCAGACACACGCATAAACAATGCAAAAAAAAAAAAACCTCTAAAAAAACAAAATCATATTCACGAGTGGGCTTCACCATAACACAAGAGATCTGGCTAGATTTTACTCTTAGGGACGTTTAGTGTCACAACAATGTGGTGAGCCATCTGTTTTGTGTTTTACACCTCCATCTTTCTTCCTCAATTTTCCATGAACCACTCGTGTCCTCGTGCAACCTTGCAGTATTGGCTTCACTAACCTCCTCTCGTTGTTTACAGCAGTCATTACTTCGGTCTACAAACAAACAAAAGCTCCAGTCTTTTTTTTTTAGAGCAGACGGAGCTAAATAAATCCACAAAGATAGAGTTTTATACATCTGCTGTGATACTTGATATTTTCTGCGTCACAAACTACAGCCTCGAGGGGAAAAATTAATGACTTTGTTTTCGAATCGTGCATTTGACACACTTAAAATCTTAACATATAGGTCAGGAGGGGTATTAAATAGCCTGTTCTTCCTGTATGTGTCTGCGCGCACACACACAAAATAACCTATTATGTTGTTTGCTAACATTCTTGTCCTAATCCATTCTCATTCACAGCCCTTGTTTGTACTCAAGTGGGTGAAATGCCATGGGGGGGGGGGGACCCTGCGGTGACAGAGAATCTGTAAAGAGATTCAGAGTTTTTCATTCCCTCTCTTACTCTTTTACTCGAAACCAGACTTTCTCCCGTTAAACACCTTGCTTTGAGCTATGCTTTATTAATTGCTGAACTTGTTCGCAGAGACGGAATATATTCTCTCCCGCAGCTGTGAGTGTTTAGGCTTCTGAGTCAGCACACTTCAGTCCTCACACAGACACACCCTTCACTCGCTCTGACTGCTGACTGACAGGGCTACCTTTCATTTCTATTGCTGTAGACCTTCTGGTAAAACTGTGTGTAAACAGATTCCCGCCATTGTTCGGCGTGGCCTATATTTTTCAAACGCATAGGAAACAGGCGCTGGGTTACATATAGTTCACTATGACGGTTGAAGAATGTCACGCTCAAAGGCCGTGCAGCTGATTCGGTCTCCCTGACTTGGCCATCGGCCTACTCTTAAGTGACAGAAGCTCAACTAGGGCCTGGCTGTAGCCCATAACGAAACACTAACATTATAGACAATGTTTTTGTAAATCAGTATAAATCGGAAAAGATTTATGAGACAGTGAAGACAGGAGTAACGGTGCCGAAAACCCAGCTTAGCCATTATAGCGTCACGTTATATATTATATTTTAAGGGAAAACTTTTATTTTAAATTGCTACGTTATTAGAGTTTTTGCTGTATTTCTAATCAAATAAACGCTGCCTTGTTGAGCAAGTGATATCTTTCAAAAGATATATTTAAAAACATACTGTTTCCAAGCTTTTTGGACGATAGTTAATACATTTGCATCAATGCAATCAGTCACATCTTCTATGCTTTATTTACCGTAAATGCAGTAAATTAAGCTAAAAAAAAATGCTACTTGGTGTGCAATGACTGATGGGTAAAGAGACTGTATATGTATACGTCCACTTGTTCCCTATGCCCTAAACATATGCTCCCTGTGATTTGAAATCTCACTAAAGCAGACGATACAGAGGACATTATATTCATGTCAATTCAAAGAAAGTTTTTATTATCACTACTATTTTTTTTTATAGTTTGACGTGTAGTTCTTTTCTGGTTTGTTTGCTTTTTAGGACACCAGGGCCTCAAATCCTGCGACCGGACACTGAAGCAAGCTTGTCTGCAGTCTGTTTTGCGACATTGACAGAGTAACTCTTTCCCATTTAATTTCCTCAAATCTAAAACAACACAGACCGTTACAGTGATGAATCAATGTGGCCAAAACAAAACCTTTTCCTGTAGGTGTCATTCCTTTCCACCTGTTGTTTATGGTTTTGTGGAGTTTTTTTTTTTTTTAACACTGGAGGTGGAGCTTGCTTTGTTTTTTAAACACACATAAATCGGTCTTGACCGAACTCATTTGAAACAATCTTGAAGAACCATGATATTTTTTTGTATACCCTGTACACCTTTTCATTCATATGAATACAGATTCAAATCCTGAATCAAACCCTAAAATGTTTCATATTCTTAGCTTTATTTGTTTTGTGTGTTTGCAATCACGTTTCTGAAAAGTATATTTTATAACATTTTATACGAAGGTATAAAAGAACACCACTTTATCCTCAATAATATATTGTTTGTGAGATAAGTTTGTAGGACATCTGTGACTAACTGTGTTACTATGAATGTGATTAAAAGTACACTTGAAGATGCGTCTTACAAGCTATTTCGTTTTTGTTTTACTGATCTAGGCAAACTTTGCCCATCTTGGTTGCATTTGTCTTACATTGTCTTTAGTTTATATCGAATTTTCAGGACAGCTTAAAGCGCCAGTTGTATAACTTCTGCACACAATGACAATGCACATCTTTATGACTTAGAGCTCGTGATAAACAAATCATAAACACGTAATGATGCATTTAAGACAATGGTGTTCCTAAACACCTCCATCTACAGGAAATCTACTGAGAGCACAGAAAATACCAAATATTGAGGCTTTCTGAAGATTAAAATCATAAAAAAAACACCTTATTCATAACTCCCATATCCAGCACGGAAAATACTGGAAAGCACAGTGACAAGCATGCATCAGATGATCAGTATAGCCTGGAAGGCTGTGAATGAGGCTTAATTTGGCCACTGACAGGTTTGTCTGGTTCATCAGGACTCAGGGAATTACGCTCATGAGCTTTAATCACATGCCCCCGACAAGAGAAAATATTAAAATAAGTAAATAAAAACTTTTTCCTTCTGAACAAAAAGGCTACCATTACTCTCACAACTTCAATTTGTACCATTATGTGTGTGTGTATATACATTATGTATATATATATATATATATATATATATATATATATATATATATATATATGTGTATATATATATATATATATATATATATATATATATATATATATATATATATATGTATATATATATATATATATATATATATATATATATATATATATTTTATAATCTTTACATGGCAGAGCAGATGACTTTGTCAAACGTGCCACTCAGCACCTCACCACAGAACGATCTGTTTTAAAACAAAAATTACATTCTGTTCCAAACATTGCCCTTTCACCCAGATACACACCCACTGTGAAGTGAGGAGTTTCTGTTGATCAGCCTGTTGTTGAGATCTACGTGCATTTGAATTGCCTGCAGTAAGTACTGCCAAAAACACACACACACACACACACACACACACACACACACAACACACAACACAAACAGACACTCATGCAGCCAATACTGCTTAATGACAGCTGATACGTTCTGAGAAGCTCAGCTTTTTGGAGATTTAAATAAGAGAAAAAGGGAAGCGGTGAATGTTCTATAGAAAACTACACTTAAAGCATCGTGCCATGTTGCATATACGGAAATATTCACAAATATGAGAGCAAATTGTGTGCATGACACAACAACAGCAGAAGCACAGTAGTATTTTTTCAACACCTCTTAAAATAACTGAGCCACGCTCTTCTCTGGACCGAAGCCGTTATGTGAGAACTGGTGTCGGGTGCTGGGAGGTTTGGGATGGGGTGGGAAAGGGGTGATGCGAATAGCATAACCTTTCCTCTAGTTTCCTTCCTTTCGCTCTCAGTCTGGCCCACTTATATCACAAACATGCCTGCCGCTCCTAACATAACTCCTACACTTCCCACACGCCGCTCGCCGTTGGCAGAACACGATCCTCGCCTGAGCTTACGTGATGCACTGCCGCTGAACAAGCACACCAAGGCCAGCTGAGGAGGGATTTTTACCTTTATACGCTAGAGAAGCAGCTTTGCAGTATTCAAGTTTTTTATCTAATTTTGCAGGCATAACACGCATTACCTCCATTGCAAATTAAAACCAAATGTCGAGCAAAGACAGCTACCAAATTATACTGTATTTCATGTATTCATATCGCATTTGTAGTGATTTGACCTATTTGACCGATTTTATTGATTAAAGCTGTTATTCCCAACATGAATGACACAAAAAAACAGAACAAACTAAATCCAGAACAAGATGCTTCAAGAAACCGATACCTGCAAAGCTGCCTGAAAAACTACGAGGACAAAAGCTGAGGATGCTCAAACCAAATATCGATTTGATTTAGTTAAGAGAAGTTCATTTATAAAGAAAATCTGTTTATGACATTATTTTTGACAGCAAAAAAACTTCCAGCGGTGCCTAAAACTTTGAACAGTACTGTAGCTTTGCTGGTAGGTTTCATGAAGCGTCTTGTTGTGTGTTTAGTCTGTCTCCGTTTATTTCTTCACGCCGTTCCAGACAGACTGGATGATGATGAGTTCAGATCTCTGGCTGCTGTCAGATTCCTCGCGCAAACAAAAATATCCCTAGATTATTGCAATTAATGCCAAAATAATTGTTTGGAAATGGAAACTGTTACTTCCTTTTGACAGGCTATGGATAGAAATTAACTGACCATTTTTAGCTGGTGAAAATACTTGGGTTATCGCTGTATTTCAGGAATGAAAATTAAATTTAAATATTACTGTTAATAAATAATTTCAATGAAAATTCGATAAATTAATTAAATGCTACATTTTATTAAGCATAAAGGTATTATATTAGAAAGTTAAACATCGCACATTTGGGTTTTCGACTACCCGTTTAACACATTTTCCCATTCGCATCTCCCGTTTTAGGGAAATTCACTTCAAAGACTTCAAATTATTGCCTGGCAACTAAAATGACTGAGATAAAGTACTTGGAAGCCTGACGGTGTTCATGCTCAACCTGTCAGTATCGGTGTGTATTTGCAGCAGGGACTGAAAAAGACATTCCCTGAACAGATTTTCCTTTCAAAGAACAGCCTCATCTACAGCACTTTTACAGCAGCGTCTGTCACCTGCAGGCACCGTGATCAGAAGAACATCCTGACATTTTCCAGGATAACTTCGCTTAACATCGACTCACTTAAATGTCACTGCTTCTGAAGGCAGACGAACGAGTAACTGTCACCCCATCCTCACAGAGAGGGTGTGACTTAAATACTACTCAATCCAGGCAAGACAGAAGGATTTTCGAGACATTATCATACACAGAGATGGTTGTATCCACCTAAAGGCCCTTAACAGGGTTCAAATCAGACCACAGATTGAGGTAAGACGGTTTATATTGTACTAGCACAGTATCATAAGAGTTGCTGCTCTTTTTTATGTTTAAGTGGCATTGTATAATAACTATATAGAGGGTAAACATTCAAAGTATTCTGGGCCTTAAAGTGTTGTGGATTTGAACACAGTCTATTACATTGCAACAGAAAAAGTGAATCTCAAAACCTGAAATGAATAAAATCGCTTTATTATATTACACTGAAATACTTGAAGTTAATACATTTGAAATATTAACCTTTTTTTTTGCAAAAATACAACCTCTACAAAAATTACACAAATGCACGTTTGCATTTACTTATGTGCAGTTTCGCCTCTGGAAGGTCTTATTTATTTGCACTTTCACATCTGCGTGAATAAATGATTAGAGTAAACGATGCGTTCGGAAAATATATATTTAATTGTTCTAAAATACATTCAAAAGGCAAACGATTGTACAAAGATGTACAAAGAAAGAGAAGGCAATGTTTTGCTGTCGTGTACCAGAAAAGTGAAAAATAAACCCCCCAAAACCCAAAATCAAAACAAAGACGAGCCTCTTTATAGCCTTTAATTATGTGTCAAAAGTAAATGAGTTAAAAATAGTGCATAATTTGCTTTTTGGAGTAACCATAAAAACACACTGGAAATTATTACAATGATTTAATCATACATATGAGGCATTTTATCATTACAACTGTATGTATGCAAGTGCAAAGAAAAGTATTTTAATTCTCCTTCCTCGATGGTTAAACGACTAATATACTCGTCCTAGTTCGTCATGGAAGGTAATCGTTAATGCTATTAAATTAATGTCATTAATCGGTCGTAAGCGAAGCACGTTGCCGCTCCTCCGCGTCCGCGGTGCTGTGCGTCTCGCCCTTACATGTTTAAGCTGAGCAGACACGCAAACGCGTTTCACTATTACGCGGCTCCTAAAGGCTGCGACCTTTCGCCCAGATCCGGCCCCTCAGTTCAGCGAGTTTACGGTGACACTGCTGACTCCCTCCACACGCCCACCGGAGCCACGCACCCCGCTCCGCCAATCGCGCGCCTATCACGCACTGATCACGCGTCGGCCTTCACACCATTGGTCAAGGTCTCACACACATTTGTTTTTCATTGGTGGCGTGCTGCCACCCGCCAGACTGTTGTGAATTTTATTTTCTCTTTTTTTCTGGGGCTTGTTTTACTCAGCTGCTGGTAAAGGCGAACCGAATTCCGGTGCGAGTCGCGTCACTGAGCGGGCGGAGCAGCTCCGTGTCTTTGTTCTGCTCTACTTTTCATTTAGTTATTTTTCATACGTTTTGAGCAGATGTCAACACGTCAGTTTTCTAACATGGAGGAATTATGCGGGGTAAGAGCGGAACATCTAATTGTATTTGTGTTTAATTTATGTCATGCGTTGTTTTACGATTCACTGACACTGGCGGGTTATTTTAACCGGCAATAGAACGGGGGTATGCTACTTAGAACGTTTCTTAATGTTACATAGTAACTATTTATCTCAGCGTCACGAATTGTTACGAAATACCTAAAAAATTGTACATTTCTGAAGCCGTGCATCTATTACCACCCACGTCTTGTGTTGACTTGCCCTGTGACAATAAACAAGGCTCTTTTGTAACATACAAACATTCATTTTCAGTGGGCACCGTTATTCCCGTTAGCCTCATTTAACCCTCACTTAGTCGTCTGCAAGAAAGTGAAGATTGTTTAACCTTTTAATTGTTTTTTTTAATATATTTTTATGGGTGAACCTGTCTGTGTAAATGTACATTTTACTTTTATTATTGTTTTTTCTTAGCCAACCCTCCGTGTTGTTAATTTACGTTCAGAACAGTGTAATACAGTATTTGTTATTCAGTGCTGTCCAAACCATACTGATCTGGAATTCTTATTTAAAATGATAAAAAAAGCAGTGTTATGGATGCCACTGAATATCCCACCAGTGCACTGTATTTCATAAAGTATTGAGGCTGGTTGAGATGACCACACTGCTCATTACTTCTGCAGATTTTGTTAAAACCAACAAACAAACACATGGATGCTAACGTTGTTATTTTTCTGAAGAGCAGCGGATGGGAGGGGTTTGCCATCAGTCAAAGTTTTCTGGCCTTTGGCTGTTCCCGTGCGTGTCAGGGGGTTTCGAGTTTTGCTCACAGCCGTTTCACATGGGCAGCTTGTGAGCACGTCATTGTTTTGGCTTTATTTGGCAGTGGGAGGTGACTCCGGTCTAGCGATAGAGTAGTCCCTCCGGACGGGCTGTGTTAAAAAGGGCTCCTCTGTTAAACTGTCATACTGCTTCTGGATCCATGAATAGATAAAGCCAGAGAAAGACTCATTCACATCCTCACAGCAGCTGAGCTGTATGTGCGTCAAAACCACCAGAGGGCTTACTTTCGCCCCGCAACGCAATACGTTACATTCGTTTTGTTGTCTTCTTCTCAGGGAGCTCGGATGGAGGTCTGTGAGGATTTTCTGGAGGGGAAGAAGCACAGTGAGCACTCTCCGTGCAGTGGTCTGGAATACAATGATCTGGAGGCTGCTGAAGCTCTGGTCTATATGAGCTTCTGGAGTCAGATGTCTCCAAAACCCAATGCCTTCAAACCTCGCCCTCTCACTCCAGCGTCAGACTCCTGCGATTCCCTCCTGCACCCCGAACCGCCGGAGACCCCGAAGGACTTTGTCTCGCTCTCTTCACTGGTAAGTCGTCTCTGCTTGGAATTATCTCTTAGAAGGTAAAATATGTACACTTCAGGCTCTGTTTAATTTGTCAACATTCGCTCCGGGGAACCTCGCGGCCCTCTGGCGCCACATGGTGTAGCACAAAGCTCTTATCGGGACCTGATTTGTTTGCTGAAAACTTTGGGAGGGTTTTATGACACCCTAGGCAGGTGGCGGTCTTGAGATAAGCTACATCTGCAGCTGAACTTCAGCACAGACTCCTTCACTGTGATTGCGCGAATCACCTGGGCCATAATGATGCTGAGAGATGAACGGACAAAATAGCACAGCTATGATATTACTGAAAAGAGTAGCCAGTCATCCATAAAAGAAATTCCACAAGGATATTTAGTTGTTTGGCAAAGATTTTTAGGGATTAAAATGTCTGATAATTCTGATGCATAGCTGATGTGTCTATACTTAACAAATAAAAAGTAAATTAAATTTAAAAATAAAATACAAATTTTGACATCACAACATTAGAATGTTACAATTGAATATATAAATATCTAGAGTTTTTTTCATGCTGCACATTTTAGAATGTTTATAAGTTGTAACAATATATGTTTCATTTTATTTTTTTGTTTTTTTATTACTTTAATTCTTTAATCGGTTATCGGCCATAACATAAAGATAAAAATCAGCTTACTATTATTGGCCTTTTTATTGGTGGATCTCTAAAAATCAAGATTATATTTAACTGTATTATTAAATTATTAGTGCTTTTAAATATTAACTTCATGCGAGTGTTAGATGACAACAAAATATTTATAAATATGTGAAAAAAAAGTTATTAATTGCATACACATTTAAATAAATGTAAAAGCATGCACATTTGAATAAAGTAAAATACAACACTGGTCAATATATAATTCCAATATTGATAGACGTAGATAAAAAAACTGTAATATCGGCAGTTACCGATATAGCAGCAAAATATTGTTCACCGATTAACTCAGATGGCCTTCTCTCTTTGCAGTGCATGACCCCACCACACAGCCCCAGCTTTACTGACACCCTCCAGCACCACATCAGTGCCAGCCCCCTCCCGCTGGCCCGGCCCTGTCCCAGCCTCCCAGTCCGAGATCTTCATGCCCTACCATGGCCTCCATCGCACAGATGCCCTCTTCTGGGCACCCCACAGACAAGACCGCACCCCCGCCTTGCAGAGCAATGGCAACCAGTGTAATACGCCACACAGCCGACAGCTCTTTATACCAGAACATTCCACAAGCTGTTCACCCACAAAAGACTGAGAAAGCTCCTTCTTCCCACCAACCCGAGACCGAAACCCCTACAGGAGGCACGTGCCAAAACAGCAGCAGACTGCTTTTTAAGGCGGACAAGCCCTCCATTACATCATCTCCTCAGTCGCCGCCCCAACCTCCAGTCCGCCAATCATTTGCCAGATGTTCCCAGTGGCCCAACCCGGAGTCATCTCAGCCACGTTTATTCAGAAGCCCAGCCCTGGGGTAAAATCTATCTTACCGCAGCCTCTCCTGATGGGTTCGCCAGTGCCTCAGGGGACGGTGATGTTCGTGATGCCCCAGTCCCCGGTGTCTTCGGCTCCACAGTGCCAACAGACTGTTATGACCCTAGGCAACACCAAGCTCCTCCCTCTGGCTCCCGCACCTGTATTCGTGCCTTCGGGACAGAGCAGCGCCACGCAGGTCGACTTTTCACGCAGGCGCAACTACGTCTGCAATTTCCCAGGCTGTCGGAAGACCTATTTCAAAAGCTCTCACCTAAAGGCGCATCTCAGAACCCACACAGGTAAATATCGTTAACGGGTTCAGCACATATATAAAGTAACGTTTTAATGTCTAAGTTAAGCGGGTCGTCTAACAAGCCTTCTGTCTTCCAGGGGAAAAACCTTTTAGTTGCAACTGGGAAGGATGCGATAAGAAATTCGCTCGATCTGACGAGCTCTCCCGGCATCGGCGAACGCACACGGGCGAGAAGAAGTTTGTCTGTCCGGTGTGCGACCGGCGGTTCATGCGCAGCGATCATCTCACCAAGCACGCACGGCGACACATGACCACCAAGAAGATCCCGTCTTGGCAAACAGAGGTGCGGAACCTCAACAAGATCTCCGCAGCCAAGGCCTTGCCCGCTGGCACAGCGCTACCGGTCAGCATGCTGCTGCCGGCCTCGAACTAACCTCCTCCGAGACCGAACTCTGGACTCTCACCGATGTTATGCAGGGACTCACTTTTATGAGGGCAAGGCTGCTGATTCCCTCATGGGCAAAACGTGATTATGCACTGGACTCCTGTCTTCTTTTGCTGCACATATTTCGCACTCTGCAATGGAACATTTTGTTTACTCTCGTGTAAAAAAGATTGATGCACTCTTTTGCCAAAGTCTTTGTACTATGTTTGCCTTAAAATCTCTTCCTTTTTTCTTTGTTTTTGTATACATTTATATGTACATGTCTAGTGGAAATGTATGCTAAACTACACAAAATTAGAAAGAGGACAATGTGTAAAAATGTATATGTGGATAATTATCTGCACTGTGATTATCATATAATACTTTTATTTAATACCCTTTTTTATTAAACTCTTGACGATTAAGTGTGTTTTTGTCGTCATTTTCTTCCACTCCAAGGAGCTGAAATCTGTGGCAGCAGAAAACGACTGTGGTTTTGGGATGGCGTGTTCTGGCTGTAGTTCAGTTCTGCTTCTCGCTGCTCTTGGCAGTAACTGAACTTCCACTCACACATTGCTGACACACCCATGATGCATCCACTTCCTGTCAAGATTCGTGAAGTCCATGTACTGGATCTTTCGTCTCATGCGTCACCGCTAGTTCATATCTCAGCAGCAAGTTGATACAAGTCATTTTGTTCACGCTCAGCAACATTTAGGTCAGCACAAATGTGTAAAGTCAATTTAAAAGAAACTCCTTTAAATAAAAAAAATGGACCACACTTACTAAGACATTTCAGTTAACTTTACATGTTTTAAAATATGATATTATTTATTAATTCTCTCATAAGATATAAATATGCAGTAATTTTAATGTAGGCAAATTTTATGCCAATAATAAGGCCCTGAATCTAGGCGAAAAACTCTTTGTTTGCCAACACTGTAGGACTGTTAGTTTTGGAAAGGACATCGTGAAATAGCGTGCTTTCCAGTTATATTAATGTTCCCTTAGAGATTAAGACCGGATGTCTATAATTATTGCTCAGACCAGTGTTTTGGAAGGAAAACGTGAAGCGTCGCATTCGACTAATGCGTTTAAACAAGGGCCAATCAGATCACAATACTAACTGTGGATGTGGAAGGCGCGACCAATCAGCTTTCAGAACCGTGCCCCGCCTCCTGCCTTACTGACCGACTTTCTCCAACCACGAGCCGTCAATCAACGGTCCAATGATGCGCCAACAGCGACACCGTGTGGTCAACAACTTCTATGATCTCGAATGCTTTGAAAGGCAATGTACGTTATTAAATAATAATAACAATAAAAATAAAGGCGTCATATATTCCTCCTGAACTTAAATTGTAGGACAAATTTACCATTGACCTGTTGGATAATTTGCTTATTACTAGAATAACATCAAATATTTTAAGTTTTTCGTCTCCATCCTATTGAATTGTCAGAATGAAAGAAAATGCGATGCAAACAGCTTTTGTTGTTGACAAAACAATTTTTACAGACACGAATTCAATTTATGAACCATTTTTGCATTGCTATCGGTTATTAGCTGTATCTAAAATGAACCAAATTATTGAACGAAAGCTACAAAAATCTTGCAAGATTTTTCCAAAGGTAAAACGCACAGCAGTAGGCTATCTGCGTGATTTCCATTGTGTGCCTTAAAAGGAATTGTATTCGGCAGTTTGGAGACTATTCAAGCTGGTGCACGTACATCAGGGAGTTTAGGGGCCTCCATGGAGCCACTAAAACTGCTGATATGCATTCCTGTCTTAGACGGGTGGAGGACGTTGGAAATGTGGTCAGGAAATGGGACTAAATTATCCCCTCCATATGTTTTTCTCTCAGGCAAGCTGCTTTACAGAACATCATTCTTTAAAAAAAAATGTCACAGCATAGGCTCGGCTAAACGAAATCACTTTAGGCAAGCTTTATGTATGTTTTGAAATCAAACATGAAATCAAAATATCAGTGGTAAATATAAAAACGATCAATATGATCGAACAATTGCGCTAATACTTTTTGGCGATTTATCAATAATCTTTTCTTCGGTCTCAGAAGATCACTGTGGCTGTGACCCAAACTCCTTCTCGATCGTGTTCATGAGGTCCTCTTCTGAAGCGTCGTACACAGGCAGGGCCACAGATGAGCCGCCACCAATTGCAGAACCTCTGAATAACAAAAAGAGGGTTTTTATGGTTAATAAAGGGGTTTTGTTATTCATAAGACATCTAAAATCCAATGTAAAACCTACAAGTAAAATATTAATCATTTTCAACAGATATCTAAATCGTCAAATTATACAATGTGTGTGTGCAACACTCTTTACAGTGAGCTTACATTAGTTAACATGAATTAACAATAAACTAAAATATACTAAATGCTATTAATGTAAATACTAACGCATCAAAAGTTGTGTCTGTTAATATCATTTAATAGAGCTAACATGTTTTTATGAGCGCTGTCAAGCAATTACTTGCATCCAAAATAAAAGTTTTGGTTTACATAATATATGGGTGCGTGTTGCATATATTTATTATGTATGTAGAAATACAAACACATGCATGTATATATTTAAGAAAAATAAGTTGCTTGTATATTAAACATATTTATACATAATATAGAATACCACTACGTAAGTATATAAATGTATATACATGTAAATATTTTCCAAATATATACTGTATGTGTGTGTATTTATACATAATAAACAGTGCACATACATATATTATGTAAAAAAAAACCCCCAAAAACCTTGGATTTGGATGTGATTAATCTCAGTTAATCATTTGCCATCACTAGTTTTTATTAACCAAGGTTAACTAAGATGCATTATGCATTAACCAACACTGATGGGGCCTTCCTGCAAAGAGTTACCACACCATCAATGTTCATTTTTATTTTACCTTACCTCTCAAAATAAAAAGAGAGGATTTCACAGTTAATACACAGGGATTTTCATTGTCATATGATAATGACAATGGTGACAAATCCATTATTGACAGCTAAAGACAACAAAAGATCAAATGTATCGCACAATGACTTTCTATGCATGAACATTACAGACCAGTGCTCTCCACCAAGCAGGAACTCGGCGGAAATGATGCGTGTCACTGAGCTCAGATCAATAATCGATAGACTTACGGAGCTGCCGCTGCGCTCTCTGTGCTGGCACGGTTCAGCGGCTCCCGGGGAGGCCCGGCCTGCTCACAAACACAGGAAACAGATAGGCGTTCCTTACTTAATGGCTTTAATCGCTTCTATTAATAATTTATCGTTGATTCTGGTCGCCATTGACCGAATGGAAAAAAAAGAAGCCGTAGCATTTTAATGTGAAAACTAAAAAAAAAAAAAAAAAAAAGACCTGAATGGAAGTTGGCGCGTTAATTCCGTTTTTGTCACGTGCGCTGCCACCGTAAACGTCTCGGTAGTGAAGCGCAAACATTGGCATCTTATAAGAAGTCCTGTTCAGTGATATATCAGGGTTGTCACAGTCAGCCAGGATTCTGTCCACTTCCTCGGCGAGGTCGACGGCTGAAAACTCAGAGGTACAGTCTGCCCGGGCTCTCCTCCCGACGGACACGCGCGGATCCGAGCGACCAAACCAACGACTTTCATCCCGGCGAACGTCGCCGCTGGAGACGGCTTCCTCCGTTACCGACACAGGTGCGACTTTTTTCATTCTGCTTTTTGACGCGCCCATCTTTCAGAAAACGCATCTCCGCGCCATCGTTGTGAAATACGCCAATTTCTACGTCTATTCTAGAGACTATTTGAGCAGCGGATGATATCAAGTAACAAGACAAATTGGCATTTTGAAAAAACAAACAACAACAACACGCACAGTTATGTTACATCTGTAAAGTCTTCTTTTTTATTGTTAGAGTTGATACATTTGTTGCGAACAGCGACAAAACTGAAAACTACAGCTAAGCTCTCAAAAGCAGCGAAAAGTACGCGCTCGCGCTGCAAGCACGCGACGCGCGCGGGAGCGCTGTGGATGACGTTCTGCGTTCAGAGGACCAATCAAAAACTTTGTTTACTGACCGCAAGCGTCGCGTCCACCTCCGCCATCTGTCATAATAATGTAAGTGATCTGGATCTTTAGTTATAACAGCTGCTTGGCGAAACCTTGCAAGAACTGCTGTTTCTCACACTGAAACAATAAAAAAACCACATTAAAACACCGATACAAGCATGTGGCTTTTATTAAATCAAACGTAAATCCATACAATGCATCGATTTTCAACATCATCATACATTTTTTTAACGTGACTAAAGCGTTCACCAGAGGAAGCATCTAAATAAAAACATAAAAACATTTTTTTCTAACTTTTTTTAAATGATTTGCGTCTTTAATATAAAAGGTGACGTGAAACTTGAATTAAATATTATCAGAATTTAAAGTTGCACTGATATTTGGCAAGTGTACACTACGTGACAACACATAACAGATACGATGAATTAAGTTCTAGATTATTTCACAAAATTTTTGTACTTTATTCAGTATGAGAAGTTTAGAAAAAAAATTACCGCTTCCAAAAAAAAAGGTCAAATACACTTAAACATTTTGTTTCATTTAACATATCACTGTGAATTTGAGATTAATAATAATAATAATAAATTATATTAGCTGAACAATTACCTTGCAAATAAATACATATATAATGATAATAAAAAAAACACTAATCACTAGCCAATGATAAGCACAATCAATGCAAAGGAAATTAATGTACAGTGAAACTATGATGCACATGGCTAAATTACATTCTACTTTTAATATATTATTTAAAATGCTATCTAGTAGCTACAGTTTACAGCACATTTTAGACACCATAAAGTCAAGGACAGTTTATTCATTAACTACTGCACGGCAGTAGGTTATTTAAATCGCTATTAACTCAGCGGCACTTTCAGCCAAACCGCACAAGCTGCTATTACTTAGGGGCACTGAGAAAAAGGGGGCAAGCTAAATGTTTTTTTCCCTGCCCTTTGAATTTAAGCAACAGACCACATCTTTTCTTTTCATCAATGTTGATCAATCAGTCAACCTCATTTGGATTCCTGGCTGTGCTTCAGAAAGTCCGTGGTTACTGTGCGGCAGGCCAGCAGTGTCAGCTGTTGTCATGGTAACTCTGTTTCCTCCGTCACTGTATGGTACAGCGCTCATGGCTCTGCTCTTCACTGGCGGGGCTGCTGGGCTTCTGGCCTTTTCTTTTGCCTTTAGATGGAGCAGCTGAACCGTGATCGATAACGTGCTGCAGCAGGTCTTTGCTCTCGCTAGGTGGCAGGTTGTAGAAGAAATACTGCGGCGCCATCTGAACGAACCTGTCGCACGTAAACGGCAAAAGAACCGGGTGATTAGAGAGCATGGGAGCGCGAATTGTTTAAATGGTTGAAATGAAAAGAGGAAATGGCTTGCTAGCCTCATATGAAAAGGAGGGTTAAAGATTCAGTTATTGTTTTTTTAAGTGAAACAAAATAATTCATTTAACTATTAAAAAAAAGACAGTGAGCTAAACTTAATTATTGCTGAGAAGGAAGATATAAAACAATTATATTTGTAGAAATAAATAATATTTCATTTAAACAAAGCATAACAATAAATGCATTTTTACTGATTATATTAATGATTTTAAAAATATTTTCTTTCCAATATATATATATATATATATATATATATATATATATATATATATATATATATATATATATATATATATATTATTTTTTTTTTTTTTTTTTTGGGGTATTTCTAAACAATGCATGTAAAACCTCTAGCACTGTGACATGATTCTTAAAGGAGACACTTCTAAAGTTCTCTTGTCTCTCTTAGAAAATTTGTAACTGTTATACATTATTCTTATGACTTCATACGATCTCACTAGTACATGACTGATCAATCTGCTTACTCCCCACTGATGGCTAGGATTAGTAGTGGACCATCTTACTTTTTTTATAAAAATAATCAAAAAATTATTTTATACAAATCAAATAGTACAGATTCATATGAAATCAGCACCTCATTAAACAGTTGTTTGATTACAAGATGCATCTGCAGATAAACTACTCCTAAGTACTGTATCCGTTCAGTCAGTATGGAGCTTTGGGAAGTATTAAAGCGGAATGAACAGAACAGAATAATGAAGTCACTTTCTGAAACCAATACAGCTGGACATTGTTTTCACTGCAAGTGTTAATTCTGCGGTTTAAGTCTGGAGTACACTATTTGCCCTGATTTTACAGTCTGAACAAGCTGACGCTAGTTGAGGAAAGTCAGAGCCAGTCTGCAGATTAAAGCTGACAGATTCCACAGAAAATCTGGTAGTGTACCATGTTTACAGATTTTAGCTTCAGACTTTGATTCTATCCAGTCGGAGGATATCAAAAATGTTTGATATTTTCAGCTGATTTTAGAACACATTTGTTTTCAGTTGTCATGCGTCTCCTAGCAACAAGGCGTGAGTTTTTGCGTGAGCTTGCTGTGATCGAACAACTTGGTACACTACCAAATTTAAAAGTTGTTGCTCGGTCATGTTGTGTATGATTCCTAGTGTTTTTAAAATCTGTTCAGATTTTTAAAAGTTGTGTATTCTAGCCTTTAGTTTTCTAGACAAAGCGGATGATCCAATACGTACTCATGCGCTGAGATCTGAGAGACGGTTCTGACACAGTTGTTCTCTGAGAGCGTGTGCTCATGGTACAGAACCCATTCCGGTAGGTTCTTCTTGTGCATCTCGGTTCCGTAGCCAGACAGGGGGTGGATCTGAGCCACGTGTTTATGGGTCAGCATGAAGTAATTCCCTGACCCGTCAATGTCCCTCGCCACCTGGAAAACCCCAAAGAGATTAAACAATGCAAAATGCATTAGAACAGCACACAATCAGGGTTTCAGACGCACTAAACACACTAAATTTGTAAACCACTGTGCCGTTTGCTAATCTGCCTTCACCACAGACGTTACTGCGCCAGTGCAATGATTTGATAGAGAATTAGTGCACCCATTTCCACTGTTGTGCATTAACACAGTGCACTTTGGAAAGAGATTAATCCTCTTTCTAGTTCAGAAACATTAGGGAGTCGCCTGAGTACAAAGCACAACAATATGTTAAAGTTTTAAAGGGTACATGATATATCCATACCTGCATGAAGAAGCCAGCTAGTAGGGCACGTTTGATGTTCAAGCTGTTGCTTTTAGAGCCAAAGGCAGGTAAAGACACTGGCAGCTCTAGCCGTTTCAGGATTTCTGTTAGCTCAGAGCGCATCGCATCGGCCGTCTGAAGCGCAGACAGACTGAGGAAATGGTCTTCACACCACCGTTCCACATTAGAGTCTGAAAAACGCATGCGAATGTGAATTCAACACTTTTTTAGATTTTGTTAGTCAGCTACTGTCTCGTTTAATTCAGAATAATGGCTGTTAATAGACATGCATGGGGATTATAGTCTTACGTGGCTTCAGTTAATTGCTTTAAAGCACAAAAATCACTCACATGGCCCTTCCTTAGCATATTTGTAAGCGTTAAAGATGTTGATAAGAGTGAAGTGGTCTCCATCTGTATGCTGGAACCTCTGATGACACAGTAAGGCCTTCTGTCTCAGTTCCACTGGGGGTGTAAGGAAACAGCTCGGAGCTACATAAAGAAAGAGAAAAAGCTTTGTAATCGATCATAACATATATATTTTAATAACGATGATAATTTGGTATTTGATATTTAAATTGAAGGTACAGCAACTGTGAGCTGACATGCGTTGGAGCACAGACATAATGGAAACGCAGACACATGGTGGTACAGCTGTTGAGTGGATTGTACTGAGACAGGATTACCTGTTAACATTGCAGCTACGGTCAGCACTTCGCTCACACAGTCAAATTCGCAAGACGCAAGCAAAGTCTTAGCCATCTGTGGCTCCAGAGGAAACTCTGACATGATAATTCCAATCTCGGACAGATTTCCGTCGTCATCCAAAGCAGCAAGATAATCAAGTTCTTCTAAAGCTTGCATCAGGCCTTCTGGATCTATCATAAAAGTGGAAAAATATTAAATATGTTTGAAAATGTGAATAACATTCAAAATACTTTGTTTTTCCAAGTATGCTACTAATATATTCTAGGAAAAAAACATAATTTAAAAAGAACAATAATAACAAATATTATTTATTTATACATATATTATGTAAATAAAAAAATAAAAAAATTTGTATACCTAATGTGTACCATACATGTTTATTATTTATATATAAATACATACATGCATGTATATATTTCAGAAAAATATGTTGTTCATATATTAACTTTATTTATAATGTAAATAAATGCAAACATTTTCAAAATATATACTGTATGTGTGTGTATTTATATATACATAATAAATATACAGAACACACACACATATTATGCAAACAAAACCTCTATCTATCCATAAATCTATCTATTTGGCCAATTAAAAAAACTGACCTGATAATTAAAACTAAAACCTACTGTATTGAAATGAATGTCAACAGCCTTCACAATTAACTGTAAAAAAATGTTTTGAGTTGAAAAACTGGAATAAATATAAAAAGCTAACAAAGTTATAAAAGCAATAAAACAAAAATCTAAATGAAAATTCTTCAAAATGCAAAAAAAAAAGTTTATTTAAAGTTTTTTGAATAAATGCTATAAAAATATATAAACAATACTAAAACCATACTCAACTAACCCAAATAAAAGGAGTTAATTAACATCTTTAAGAACAGCTGTCTAGAACATTTCGATAAAATAAGAACAAAACATTATTATGAGTTGTTAAAGCTGTAGGTGACTGTAAAAAACTCCAGCTAGTATTATTATCATTGGTTCACCCGTGAACTGTAATGCATTTGTCCTATTGAAATGCCTGTTGGTCTGACATTTCAGACAGTAAACAAACAACAAACTCTCACTAATCTGCAGCACAACAAAAGCGCCTCACATATTTGCATCATGAGATAAACAAGTTCATCTAGTTCATCCCACCGTGTTGTTCTCAGAGAAAAGCTGTTGCCGCAGCTCCACTAATGATGCTGCTCATCTGACTGGTGTGTTTTATGGAAGCAGGTTATCTTTGGAACAATGAACCCAGTCAGAGCGCTGTCGGCTCAGCTAACACACGGCTCACCACCTCTTAATACCAGCAGCGAGCAGGACAGGCCCATCTGCACCCTTACTGTGAGCCAAGAGAACCTGGCTGATCCCAGCTTTGCTTGGCTATTGTAAACGGCGGATAGCGAACGACTTGTTTGTGTTTAGACGGACTGCTCGGATTCGTGTGAGAGATCCTATGAATGATTTCATGTGATTACCTCCAATATGTGAACGCGTATACAGACGTTTGCTGTTCAGAATCAGTGGCGCAAAAAATCACCTAAATATACAGAGACTTATATATATATATATCTTAATATATCTAGAGACTTACTTTATAAGGATCCTTTTGATTTGGAAGTAACCACATAGCAACTGTGTATGCGCCTTAATAATATAGGGCTGTGTTTTCAGAGATTTGACTGAAAGTTCGATAGATTTGATCAATCGTGTAAGAACTGCAGCTCACCTGGTCTGTCAATGAAGTCGCAGTGGCTCAGGCCGGCAATTTCCATGCGCTTCAGGAAGAGCACAGTGGAAGTGATGTCAGACTCAAGAATATGAGGGACACTCTCAGCAGGAAGTGATGTGTCCTCTTGATACAAACAGAAACACTTGCCTGCAGAAATAAAACATTTCGGGCACATTCAGATTCAGTGCAAGGCGACAACTTTTATATTTGTTTATGTTCAGCCATACTGCATTTATTTGGTCAAACATTCAGTAAAATAAGTAATATTGTGAAATAGTATCACAGTTTCTAAGATTAGTTTGCTATTTTAATATAAATGTTATGTGATGAAAAATCTGAATTTTCAGCAATGTTTCTCTATTCTTCTGTGTCAGGCGATCATTCAGAAATAATTTTATACATATGCTGATTTTAAATTATTAGCAATGTTGAAAACTGTTGTGTTGCTTAATATTGTTTTGTGGAAAAAGCATGATAATATTTTCTTTGAAAGTTCCAGAAAATAGATTTTTTTTTTTTTTTATTAAATCATTTAATTGATCTTCTGTTAATATTATAAATGTCTTTGCTGTCACCTTAGATCAATTTAATGCGTCTTTGCTGAATAAAATACTTTCTTTAAAAAAAAATAAAAAAACTCAAACCTTTGAATGTTAGTGTGTGTAGAATTTCCAACACCAAGCAGAAAGTGCTCACCTGTTGGGCCTGCAAGTTGTTTGCGGCTCTCCGCTTGGCTCTTGCTGATTGGTCGAATAACAATAGAATTGGCTCTGATTCTAGGATTGTACACCTGTCACAATAAAACATCAAAGTTTCACATCCACAAATCATAATGTATACAGTATATAACTCGCAGATGACGATGAGGACTAGTATCTATAAAGTTCAAAATAAAAACAAAATCACTACATACATATCTTTTTTGCACTCCAGCATCAATCACAAAGCGAATGCTGTGAACGGCCCAGAACAAATCTTCACTGGGGCTGCAGGTGAGGAAGACTCTCCTACTCTTGCTCTCTTCAGAGAGCATTGAGGGACTGTCTCCTTGCTCAGGGCACAGAGACACCGGCACCAGCTCGCCATGAGACAGAGCAAGATTGGCACCCTCTCTCCGCAAAATGGCATGGGCGCATTCAATCTCCTTGAAAAAAGAAGGGAAAGTGAAGTTTCTATTACCACGGAAATGGGACTATCTTCTGTTCTATGCAAGATGCCCCGAAGGAAGGCAGGTTGGCATTTATGTGACATAAAACTAAGGATCCGTTAAAATAATGATCTGCCTATGTACTAGGCTTACTGAGGTTGAGATGAAAAAAACAAAACAAAACAACATAACATTTTAGTTAAGACTTGAAAACTACAACTTAAAGTATATATATATATATATATATATATATATATATATATATATATATATATGATATATATATATGATATATATATATATATATATATATATATATATATATATATATATATATATATATATATATATATATATATATATGATGTATTAATAAATTAACATCAAAATTTACTTTAGAAATAAAAACTGTATTATATTACATTATATTTTACATTTAAGAGAATGTACTCTTATGTACATTAACTCTTTTTGTATGTAATAATACATCATTCTGTTCTTCCTTTTAATAAAAAAAACCTTTTTTTCATTAATACAATCATTTGTAAATAATTTTTTTTTGAAAAATTCTAAAAAAAAATCAACAATTACAAAAGTTTAGAACTAGTTCGCCTCTTACTTGCTCAGTTGCCAGAAATGTCACAATGTCTCCATGCTTTTGATTCTGATGTATCTCCAGAGCCAGTCTAAGAGCCGAGCAGAGGTAGTCCTTCACACCTCCTCTCCCACTACCGTACACCACCTGGCACGGCTGCGGCGCATCCAGCCGGATCTGAGGGACGCTCCCGTAGTGGCGCAGCAGTTTCTCAGCAGAGCGAGGGGCGGTGAGGATGACCAGCCTGAGCTCTGGCCGCGTGAGGAGCACGTCCTTGAGCAGCCCGAGGAGCAGGTCTGTGCTGACGGTGCGTTCCTGGGCCTGATCAATGACCACCACCCCGCACTGCTCCAAGAGGGGGTCCGACATCATTTCCCGGAGCAGCACGTCGTCTGTGCAGTATCTGCAAAGCAACAGATGTCACGGCAGGCCTGATGCGAACGAAAATAGCGAGCTAGGCGAAGACGAGCAGACGTGATTGGATGATAATTTACTCAGTGTTTTCCTTAAGGTCAGTGGTTTCGTTAAGTCAGACCCTCTCAGCTGTTCTCAGCACTGTTCTGGCTCTTTTGTTCGCCAGGCTGACTTATGGCTGCTCTGAAAGCTCTGATGAAGCATATGGGCAGTACGGAAACACGGCAGCTGCCTCGGAGACCCCCAGACCGAACCCCCTCAGCCTTTTGTTAGCTTTTGCATTGTTTAGATGGACAGGCGCCTCTGAAAAGGAGATGCGCGTGTGGGGGTAATGAAAGGGGGAGGTGAGGATTGCAGAAATGACTGGGAAAAAAAAAAATCATATACGCACCTCAGGACGGTGTCGTGGGAGCAGCAGGTCTGAAGCGGGATGCTGTATCCAACCTCATTGCCGATGTTGACATCCATCTCATCGGCCACACGGAGGGCCAGCTCCACCGTGCTCTGTTGATGGATCTGAGTGCACACTACCATGCCGTTCTGGTACTGCGCGGACAGGCAAAACTCTGCACACCACTGAGGGATCTAAACCAAGATTAACACAGAATTGTAACACATGCTGTAAGGCTATTCGGAAACAAAACACCCACGAATAAGATAATAAACAACGAATGAACTACGAATAGGTTGCATTTGCCCTACATGTGTGATCTTTTGCGTAAAAGATTGAGATTAATAATAAAAGATGCTATGCATCCCTCCAAAAAATAAACTTAAGTTCAAAATCCATCTTGAACTTGGAATGAAGTTTCAAATACCATGTTTAAAATACCATAAACACCAAATAAAATATTAATACTTATACAAACCGCTATAAAAATGAACATCCTAATATTATGATGAACGCACTAGGCTGTAACGTATAAACCGACCTGAGTGCTTTGTCCTGTTTTAGCTGTGCCAGTAACTATCACGATCTGGCTGCTCATCAAACTGTCCATGAACTCGCATTTCGCTCCCCACACCGGCAGACCTTTTCTTTCTCTCAACAGCTTGTAATATCTTGAAGAAAAAGGGAGCCCGTCGAACTGGTTTAGCTCCAGCACATCATCCGTGTCGATATCCTGAGTTTCGCTGGTTTCGGATAGTTTCTCCACATCTGTTGATAGCTCCATCTCCATCGTTGCCCCAACACGCCTCTCTCTCTTTAGTTGCACAAATAAATCAAACTGAACAAGTCGACCGAATCACGCTCTATTAGTAATGTGACATATTTATGGTCTTAAACAGGTTGCCTCCTCCGGATCAGTTTTAGGAACCCGCGCTCAAGACGTGCAGACCCTTTGTGTCATCGGTTGTCCCGCTCAGCGAGCGCACTAATGATGTCCGATTCGTGAATGAATCATTTGATGAATCGGATCTTTTTAATCAACCGAGAACCGGTCGTTCCGAAATTGCACTGAATGGGGTTGGCCTCGTGAGTATTTAGGATTTGGTTAAAAAGTTACTTTAAAAACAGAAATCTTAACAACTAAATTGGCATCACTGAATATTAAAAAACATTAAAACATGCAAATGTTTAACCGTGGAATGTAAAATAAAATGTACACTGAATGTGGACACACACACTAAAATCCATTAATCTATGAAAAATTTAGTAATAAACTACGTTCAAATGTTCTCAACCATAGGATTTCTATAAGTTATTTTAGAGCTTAAAAATATGTAAACTAATGAAGTCTTGAAACGACAACATTGTTTTTCTGGTTATAATTTTTTTTTTATAAATTGAGCAAAACATTTATTTAAAATATTTGAAAGCATTTAACGAGATGTCGCGGACCACGTGATGACGTAAAAGAATCACTAAATCCGGTTCTTTGCTTGATTTGTTCGAAAGAACCGATTCGAACGTCTAGTCATTAGCGCACCGAATCGCCGCTCAGACTAGCGGCGGCAGAGATTTTGAGCGGTCATGTGGTCATTTAATCCCATCACAATAGAGCCCAGGCTGATGAAAGTGACCAAAGAGTAAAACAATGATTCGTTCTCAATAACCATACATCGCTCTCGTGTTAAAACACGACTAATATATATGAATACGTTTTGGAAACTCGTGTTTTGTGTAACCAAAAGAAAAACTAGTGCTGTCACCATGACAACGTTCGCGCGCTCACAGTCATATCTGCGCGAGAGAGAAGTGTGAGGCAAACACGCAGCACACTCCTACAAAGTAACATCCTCTATGAGGGGATTTCTCTACAGTGCACTACAAGGACACTGACTGAGACCGCGATGAACCCAGGTAGACATTTGATTTGTGTTTGGGCCTGTTTGAAACGTTTAAAATTCAGAAAAAAAAACTTTATTCAAATCAACAGTTTTGATAATGCAGTCTTCGTATGCATACCATGGGGATGCTTTATTCTGCGCTTATATTAATGCAGTAATTTATATTTTGGTCACAGTTTGAGGACCAATTCTGACTATTTACGAAAAACTTTTTACCTCAATAAACCTCTAATTTGCTGCATATTAATAGTAAGGAATAATAATTATGACATGGGGTAGAATTAAGGGATTAAAATATTGTCACGCATAATAGGGCATTAATATGTGCTTACTAACAAACAAACGATGTGCTAGTAATGCTAAATATATATATATATATATATATATATATATATATATATATATATATATATATATATATATATATATATATATATATATATTCAAAATGATGTTTCCAGACCTATTTAGGAGAAAAGAAAATAGACTAATGTTCCTAATGTTTTCTCCAGCTATGGTGATTAAAAAGTAATGGGTAATCTTTTAACTGAATCACTAATCCAGGAACAATCTTTTGTGGTTAGTTATTCTTGGGGTATTGTTATGTGATATTCATGACCTTTATTAAGATGAAACCAATAGGCTGCAGTTTACCCATAAAGTCACACCTGAATAATAAGATCATACCGTGGGTGCTGCTGTATCAGATAACTGCATATTAACCATGGATTGGCTTAGGTTTCAACCCTTGTCAAAACACACATACAAAAAGTCATGTGACCGTGTTGGATAGTACTTTAAAGCTTAATCTCACCAACTTTAATATACGTGATATTAAGAATCTGCTCCATTTCTGCAGCAAAATATCCAGAACTTACTCTTGTGATTGGGAACGTAACTCACCATAGTATCGAGCTGATCTGGAAGAACGAAGAGAACAAACCTCAAAATGGCCCTCCTGCATGCCGGACCCGCTTCTCTGTAGAGCAAATGGACCCCAAAACACACATGTACAGCACTGTATACATGTCAGTTTTCTCTGGTTGACAGTGAAGATCATCTCTTTGGTTATTAAAGTCATTACAGTTTTTTAGCAACACACCATGTGATAATATTTTTGTGTTTTATCACAGAGGATACAGCACCCACCATCTTGTAGAGGGCTTGGAATCCAGCACCTCATATAATTTTAGGCTGAGGGCCACCAGAGCCTCAGGGGAGTGCAGCCTCAGCCCCGTGGTCTCTGTCTTCACCACCCGTGAGATATTTACCTCCAGTACTGGCTTCTTTGCCATCACCAAATTGCATTTTAAAATAGAAAATAGTTATTTTAAATTGTGACAATATTTCACAATTTTACAGTTTTTGCTGTAATTAAATTCAACCTCGCTAAGCATAGGCGATTTCTTTCAAAAGCATTTAAAAAACCTGAATAGTAGTGCAACAGTTCATGCTTGGATGGCTTGTCCGCAGGAGAGCCTTTCAGTGGAAAGAACCTCCACCAGGCTGTGAACAGAGAGGATGAGGAGGAGCTGAGCGCAGTTCTGCAGTCAGGGTGAGACCGCACACACACACACACACACACACACACACACATGTTGGTATTTGTGATTTACGGGGACTCTCCGTAGGCGTAAAAGTCTTTATACTGTACAAAGTGTATGTGTTATGGGCTTACACCTGACCCTACGCCTTACAGGAAATTTTGCGCAGTTTTAGATTTTCAAAAAAACACCATTTAGATGCTTTTGAAATACGGACATTGGCAGTGTCGTCATAAAGCAACTTCAAATTGTAACATCTCTCATGTAATTCCTCTCCTAGAATGGTCGACGTGGATGTTTATGACAAAATGGGCTTCACCCCTCTCATGGTGGCAGCACAGAAAGGTTTCACCAAGTAAACATGCTTCCCATCTTATTCATTTCAACACAAAAGTGCACAGAGAGATAAATTCAAAGAAAGCTACTGAATGCCCCATTAGTCTTTGTCATTTATTTATTGATATGTGAAATATAGCCATGTATTTCTAATAATGACCAGCTTTTGTTTGTTTTGTAGTTTAGTGGACATTTTATTAAAGCATGGAGCTGATATTAACAAGAGAGACAGCACTGGAAAAGACAGGTGAGTCTGCATACAGTGCTGTTGGAAGAATTAATATCTTCTAATACATACTTTCATCTATGCATCTGTTGTATTAGTCTAATGCAGGCCTGTTTTGCTGGTCACCTGAACACAGTGAAGTATCTGCGTAACTGCGGCTCCACATGGCAGTCCCGAGACACGGACGGCTGCTCGCCGCTCCACTGGGCTGTGGATGGAGGACACCTGCCTGTCATTACGTATATGATCCAGGATGGAAGTGAGGTCCGATTTTCAGCCGTTTAATGTGTGCAAAAAACAACTTTAAAACAATAGTTCCCATGTGCTGAGTATTTAGGGTTATTGCACACTGAAATACTCGCTATTAAAAAAATAAATACGACCTCGTGTTGTGTCAATCATATCCACACGCCGTCTCTGAAACGTTTTCGGATCCATAACATGCATTTTGATAGGAAAAGATGACGAGTATGGAAAAAAGGGAACATTTCGGACTCAGTGTGCAAGGACCTTAACTCACCCACAGGCCATTCAAGGCGAATTTGTTTCTTCATCGCATTACATCACTTGGATCCTCTGCAGTGAATGAGTGCCATTAGAATGAGAGTTCAAACATCTGTCCCATAATCCACAACTGACCCGCACAACTCCAGTCTATAAATCTCATCTTGTGAAGCAAAAAGCTGCATGTTTGTAAGAAACAAATCTATCAGTAAGGCATTTTAACTTTAAACTGTCACTTGAAACATTTGTAAGTTAAAAGCATCTTAACGATTTATTACAAAGACACATTTAAAGGAATTTTTTTACTTTTTGGTGAACTATTCCTTTAAATGTATTTCATATGATCAGGTATCTGAAGTTACTGAACTTCAGCTACACTATTTCACAGGTTTTATTTTTTTCGATATACCGTTTGCGGCCCATAGCTTTGTCAAATGCCGAGCTTGACCCTGTATTGTCAGTTTAAAGCATGTGTTTTTGTATCCTGACAGGTGGATGTTATGGATAAAGTGTCTCTCTGGACTCCTCTCATGCGTGTGTCAGCCATCAGTGGAAACGCTGCGGTCGCCTCCGTCCTCCTCCAGGCTGGAGCTGATGTAAACGTTCGTGACAAAGCTGGCAAGACACCACTAATGGTATTTATCATCAAAACTGCCACTAAAATTGTCAAAGGCAAGATGGAAGACATCATTGGAGCTTTTGGTTACAATTTTTCAGGTCGCTGTGCTAAATAACCATGTGGAGCTGGTGAAACTTCTGCTTGACAGCGGGGCAGATCACCACATGAAGAACGAGGTAACGGATTAGGATCATTATAATATTCATAATGCATAAATGATTAAACAATACGAGTAGTGCGATAAAACGTTTTGACAAGGGATAACTAATAACGCTCCGCGTAAAATTATATTTACACCCTAATGTAGTATGGAGCAGGTGCAGCGGATATGGCTAAAGCATTTGGGAGACAGGTAACCTGACAAACTATATATGAACAAATTAATATTTTGTAGCTTGGAACAAAAAGGCAATTTCTGTTTCAGAGCATCATAAAGTTGCTGGATAATATAAGCTTGGAAGATCGACTGACATCAGTGAGACAATTCTGTTATGGAGACGAGAAATGATCTTTATCTTAATGCCATATTTTACACATTACAGTAAAGCCTTGAGTTATTAAAAACAGCTTTTATGTTCCTAGTGTAAAATAAAATAAAATCGAATTCACAATAGCAATATCCTCATTTATTGTTCTCGTTCAAGTCCTTACATTATCAGTATCCAGTTAAATTTTTGAAGGCATTCACATTTCCCTTTTAACATCCTAATTCATAGAAATTAAAACGGACGTATAATATAAAATTGTTACACAATGAATTCAACACCCAGTGCAAAAACTGAGCAATCATCTTTGACCACAGATTAAAAAACAAAACAAAAAAGTGAGCATTTAACACGTCCACATGAGTGCATATAAAAAGGTGAAATGTACATACATTGCTGTGAATAGGTAAACAAGAACATAACATAACAGGCTTGGCTTGAAAGAAATACTGTGACGGCTGGGTTTGTTATACACCTAAATCAACAACACTGAAATATTATGTGGAAAAACCGAAGTGTAATTTCCCCCTCAGGGTGAAGTACCAAGCAGAACAACAATCTCATAAGTTTATGAAAAACAGTGAGCCCAGCTGTGAATAAAACGAGCTGTGTTATGGCCAGGAAAGGAACCACTTGTAAAAACGCCATTCCTGTAGTTGTGACGACACACCAGCAGTGATATTTACTACATCCTGTGTACTTTACATCATTCTGATGTTGAAAACTTTTGTGAGAAGGTAATGAAAAATCACTATTTGGCTAAAGAGACTATACTTAAATCGTTCAAAAGTTTGAGGTCGGTAAGATTTTTTTTGTGTAAAAGTCTCTAATAAAGCTGCATTTATTTGATCAAAAATACAGTAAAATATGTTACCATGGAATGTTATTACAATTTAAAATAATGGTCTTCTATTTAAATATTTGGTAAATGTAATGCTGCAATTTCAGCATTAATACTCATTAAGATAGATGGATAGATAGATAGATAGATAGATAGATAGATAGATAGATAGATAGATAGATAGATAGATAGATAGATAGATAGATAGATAAAGGGCTCAAATTGAGTCGCAAATGAAACGATTGTTTACGGACTAAATAACGGCAATTGACCAATCAGAATCTATACTGTAATAAGCAAGTTTTCACACAAAGTGGTTCAACTTTTGGTGTTTTTTTTCTTCTTTTTTTAAAGTTAGGAATCATTTTTCCTTGATTTACAATTTGAAGACTTTTTCCTGACATAATATATTTGTGACTGTGAGGAGGAGAGACTCACTGGATAACAGGACTATTATCCAATGTATTATCAAAAAAAAAAGTATGCTTTTATATTAAATTAGCCACCCTCTCCTCACCTGACCCCACCATTCCCCCTGATTTGTTTTTACAATTCGACCACTGGATAGACAGATAGACAGAGAGATAGATAGATAGACAGATCGATTTTTTTTGTTGAAAAAAGTTCAAAAGAACAGCATTTTCGGGTTTACAAAACTAATAAGTAATAAATATATTTACTGTCACTTTTGATCAGTTTAATGCATCCTTGCTGAATAAAATTCTTAATTTCTCTGAAAGAAAATTTCACTGACCCTAAACTTTTGACTGGTCGTGTAATACTGTCAAAAATAATGCAAGAAACACAGTACAGAAAACTCAACATCTATAACCTCAAGTATTGGAAGATATTTCACAGAACGTGTGTATACAGCACAACAAGGCCATAAAGACACAGACATGACAGCTGCTGGATGCTGATGGCTCAGTGGGAATGCTGATCTGCTATTCCGCGATATTTTAAGGTCTGTGGTGTCACTACATATTTTGTGTTGCCACTGGTATTTCACTGAATGTTTCAGAACATGTTGGAAAAAGGAACATCACGACCTTTCAAGTGTTTGAACTATGAATACTGACTCAATTTATTTATTTTTTTCATTTTCTGTAGATAAAGTTGTCATGCCATTGCTATGTATATCTGCTCTCTAGACGACTCGGCCCTATTGATGTAACTCACTTTTGACCGTTAAAATGTCCAGCACATGTCTCTTTAAGAAGTCCCACAGCTTGAGGTATCATTACAAACAAAGCTGAATGCTTAGGGCTAAAGTTGTAGCAATAGTAATAGCGATTCTTGCTTTGGCAGATACTGTAGCACTGCATTTGCTCAAGCACGTGTGATTTTAAGGTACTGTAGTTCACAAAAAGCTGGGTTTGTCAGGTCTCAAAGATGACTGAACAATAACGTCTTGCATCACTTCCTCTTTCATTCGTCATCATGCCTCATTCAAGTAATCGTTAAGGTTTTTTTTTGCACTTAGTGGCACTGATTCCAACGCTCTGTGTTTAGTCATTCAAATTTAACTGTAGCTCAATGTAGCTTGTACTCCAGTATCCCAGACATGCCGCGTCATTTCAAAGCAGGTCTTTTTGAACTTCACAACACCGAAGTCTTACCATAAGGTAAATAAAAAATAATAAAGGAAAACATGATTGGTCGGCATATGTTCAATCAGCATTTTTTCAACATGTCAAAACAAACATAAAATTGTAACGCAGTAAAAAAAAACGTGTCGCACGTAGCACAGCACATCGTTTCCTCCTCACAATAAATATACATCTTAAATAGTTCTGCAGTACCTGAGCGAGGACAAACTAACACCTTTTCTGAGGAGGCGCAGCACCAAGGTGTCCGGACAGCCCTCTTCTCTGTGAGACCCTCCATGGAGTTTCTGCAGGGGTGGTCACTTGGTCCAACAGAGTTTTTATAGTGCAAACAAGTGTGTTCAGATGCTGGTGAAATTCACCCAGTGCTGTGGTGTCCGTATGTCAGTGATCGTAAAAGGGCTGTGGTAATCTGGGAAGAGGTCTACAATGTATCCACAAAAAGCAGTTAGTTTTCATCCGTACAGATGTGATTTTTGTCAGCAGTATCGAAGCGGGACTGACCTGTTTGGCAGTGGTATGGCAGGGGGCGGCCGTGGTACTGTTGGAATCGGGATAGCTAGAGGTCCAGGTATCCTCACTCCCACTGCAGACGTGCTTCGACCAACCCTGTGACCTCTGATTAAGGGGTCTGCCGGAAGTGGCTTCTGTGGGGGACTGGGCTTATCGTGGTCCTATAGTCAACAAGACAAAAGATTTCTTTGTTCATCACACATATTTAAACAATTTTGGACCAGCAAACTTCCAAGGGGGCCACATTATAACTTAAAGTCCTGAAGTATTTAAATGATGAATTACATTTGAAAGCGTATTAATCTCACTGTAATCTGAGTTCAATATTTGTCAGTCATACATAAATAAAACAAGCAAAGCGGAGATAAGACTTCTGTAATAGTACTAATGAACCATGTTTTATAATATAATATGTGACCCCGGACCACAAAACCAGTAACAAGGGTCGATTTAAATTAACACATCATCTGAAAGTTGAATAAATAAACTTTTCCAATGATTTATGGTTTGTTAGGATAGGACAATATTTGGTAGAGATCTGAAAATCTATTTGAAAATCTGGAATCAGAGGGAATTGAGAAAATCGCTAAATTACTAAAATCAAGTTATTTTTAATAAATTTTTGTATTTTTAAATAAAAAAATTTAATCGAGAACCACTATCATAGATAATTTTTTTTGAAGCGTGTAACTGTTGATAGCGTACTAGTGCCACTAGATGGAGCTGTGATTACGCTCCTCGTCCTGGTAAACCCTGTTGGTAACGTTGCAGAATAACAAAAATGTGCAGCACTCCCATCCCCAACACCCAGTTCACCTCATGTTAAGTCAAGAGGTCATCGTGTGTTACCAATTTACTCGGAGGATGAAGTCATGGCATACAGCTGTTCAGCTTTGTTTTGTGGAAAACAGTGGAGAAACTGGCTAATCCAAAGCGCTAAGACAACAAAATCAACAATTTCTGTGTCTCTCTGAAACATTTTTTTCCTCCTTTCTGTTACTAACCATTATACGTAAGTGATTTGTTCCTGCAAAAACCCTCCTCTTAGAGAAAGCAATGTCATTACGGCAATACAAGACCTTTTAATCACGAGCGCACGGCGGTGTGTCGAGCCATGAGGCCAATTTGTGAGAACACCGTAAGAGGTGAAAGTGTTTCATGGCTCCCCGAGTAAATGTGAACTCAGTCAAGTAGAAAAGGGCACTCGGAGAGCACTAAACAAACCACGGTGATTTCATATGTAAAAGGGTTTAATGTGAATGCTTTCAATGAGGTCATTATATAAACCAAGCAAGCTTCAGTGTATCAATCATATGCATTGTGTGCCACAGCTACAGCATGTGAGCTCTGAAAGGCTTTTTAATGAACGCCACTGATGGAGAGCAAAAAACGTGTTTGTTTTTATATATTATATATAAGGTTTATTCGTATTCTATTCAGTATGAAGCTTTTAATGAACATCATTGATAGAGAGCAAAAAAACGTGTTCATTTTTATGTATTATATATGAGGTTTGAATATAAAGTAAGCTCTATAAAATCTGTGGCATGATCTATATGCAACTTCTGTAGCGAAGTACAGTAATGAAGCCTTATGGGGCGAGAATTTTATTTAGTATTTTTATGCATAGGTGCACTGTTAAATGTAGGACCTTGTTTTGTATTTGATATAACTTCCATCACAACACATCCCTTTTTGGTATTCTTGCACATGCTGTGATATTTAACACGAGCTTTATGATACGGTCATCCCAGACAGTTACATTGCATACAACTGCACAGACAAGGTTCACAAACGATTTCAATATCGCTAGCATGTTTTGTTTATACTTTACCATTTATTCAAGCATAACAGGGACGGGCAACTGGCGGCCCGCAGCGTCTTTTAATACGGCCCGCTGGTTCATATTAGACTTGGATGATCAATTTTAAAACATTTGAAAAGCAAGTCGCATATAATTTAATCGTTTATAATGTTAATTCTATCTCCAACCAGGAGAGGTCGCTCTATCCGCTCATTAATTTCAGCCCAGCAGAGCGCACGCTAATGTAAACATTCGCTAACGTTAGCAAGTAACACATGAAAAACTGACGATGAAAACATTACAGTCGAGATGGTTAAAGGATTATCCTTTTACCAAGTTGAAGGGGACACCAATATATTTGGATGGTTTTGAAATCTTTATAAATCAAAACACTACTGCTCAAACAGTTTATCAAATAAGTTTATTTCAGTTAGTCCGACTCGTTGTCAGTTGGTTTAGTTCAAAATTAGATGGACTGACAGAAATAAGCCTGGCTTATTTGGTAAACTTGCTCAATGAAACAGGCCCCGGGGACGCGAGAGTTGCCTCAAGTTTCAAAGGAGAAATGAAGTAGTCAACAAAAGCTTTTTGCCAAATGCATGTCAGAAGTACTAAACTGTGTGGTTTGTGCGGGTCCGTAAAACATCTTCAGTTAAATCGTTTACATTTAAGGCCACGGAAACTCTTACATGGTACAAAAAGTATAAATTCTTAAATTTGGTCTTAAATTTGGGCACGGAAAGACAAGAATTGCTATATGGGTTAATTTGATGATTCATTTTAAAAAGGCTATGATTTTGCTAAATAAACCTGAGCACTGAAGGCTTTGTGTTCAGTCGTTACCGCTATGTTTAATAAAATAATTCATTGATAATAATTGTTAAAATTAATAGACTAATACTTTTGATTCATCTCTTTTCTTAAAAATTATTTAAAGGCTGAAATGTGGAGTTCAGATCTTTAAAAAGGTCTTTAAATTTCTTAAATTTGATGCAAAAAATCCTGCAAATACAATGGTATTTGAATAAACCCTTTTAACAGTCCTCTTGGGTTGTTGTGTCGGCCTTTACTAAAAAGGACCTTTGTTTGCTGCAGGCTATGCATTTGAGATGTTTACATTGGCTTGTTGGGGTAATATTTCTTTCCACTGACAAAGCTTTTCTTCTGAATTAACAAATGAAAAAACAAATTGAACAAATTTGAAATCAAATTACGTTTAACGTCCTTCTATAAAAAGGAAACGGAGTAAAGGTGTAAAAGGTGTGAATGCGTGGATTAGTAATCTGGCCCCTCGGTATAAGGAGAATAATCCTGGCCCTCGTCACTATCATAGTTGCCCATCCACGAAGTATAATATCTTAGATTATATTGTAAGTGCAAAACATTTTCACTTTTACAACCTAATGGATTAAAGGAAATTATTTTCAACAGCATGCCACAGATGCTTGTATATTTAAGATTTTTTTTTATTTATCTTACAGGCACAAACCAGACGGCCTCCTACCTCAAAAACAGCCTTAATACTATTATTCTACCTTTAGACCTTTTTAAAGAGAATCTGGTAAAGCTCATCTAATGGATTAACCTTTGCGTTTGTTATTTTATAATACAACGTGTACAATCGTATGTGTTATAATCGATATACCCATCTTTCACTTTCATAGCTAGATAAATGTCTCGTTGAGGTGATCCTCTCACAGTGTGCTGGATGTAACCTCAGTTAGTTTGCTGCAGTGCCTTGAAGTCGAGCTGAGACTCAAAGCAACAGATGTTCTTCTTCATGCTGTCTGATAGCGTATCCTGCCAACGTCCCCGAGCAGCACTTATCGTCTAAACCACATACCTTCACACACGGACGTCTCTCATCCCTTCTCACAGGAAAGCTCTCACGCACCCGTCCATCTCATTCTCTCCGTATCACTTTCACTCCTCCACCCTCTCCGTCTACCCCACTCTAATATTTTTTGTCTTCTTTTATCTTTAACTGGAAACTTCATATAAGAAATTGATGTCCTGCGCGCAGCAATGGAAAGTGTAGCGTCCTCGCTAATGTCTCCTTATCTCCCTCCACTTGGTTTCTGCATCTGTCAGTCGCTTTGAACCAATGAAGTTGTATCAGCTGCAGTCTTGGGGGTCATTTACACGGCACAGGTTTTTGCATTATAAAACTTGGAATGAGAAAAAATGGTCTCAAGACGGGACTTAACTTAATTTAACTTTGAGTGCCGCATTTTTAGAATGCAGAGACACGCACGAGACGCTGGAAGAGATGTATGATGGGAGCAAGGCATCAGTCTAGTAGGTTTTACACAGAATGTGTTTTTGCATTACACTGTGCTACTTTTCGGGGTAAGCGGGCCCTTAAGGTAAAACCTCCTGACCCACGAGCCTTTCTGCAATCATTTTTGTGATTATAGGCTAACAGTGCTAATGCCATATGTGATTCTAATATTTTACGTGATGTTCATACTTACATTGTATACTAATCAGGAGCTATATGATAAAGCACTGATTCCACATTTGATCAAGTTGACAAGTTGATCCGATAATATTCAGTACTTTTATTGTCAATATATATATTGATAAAGGATATTTAATTGTGCATTTTTATTTTTATTTTTATTAGTAAATGTAATCCTTAGCTAAATCACAAAATGGATATCTTTCTTAAAATATTACACACACACACAAACAAGCACAAACATACCTATATTAAAATGTACAATTATATCGCAATTAATCGCATCCAAAATACGTTTTTATGTTTATTATATATTTATAAAGACACACGCATGCATGTATTTAAGAAAAACTATATTTATATATCATTTATATAAATGTAAATACATACATGTAAATATTTTCTAAATATGTGGGTCTCTTTATATTTTTATATATATATATATATATATATATATCACGAATGAGCGGTCTGAGGCATGGATCCATGTGCATATTAAGCGAAGGCATGGTCATAACAGGCATATATAGATATATAGGAGGTGAGGCATACAAAATCCAGAGACAGGCGGAGGTCAGGTCAGGCGGCAAACAATCAGAGAATCAGAATACAGACAGGGTCAAAACCAGAGACAATAATCCACGAATTATAACTACAATGCGAAACAATGCAACCTGCAGTTATGGCTTGCTGCAGTATTTATAGTCCTCTGACAGGAAGTAGCAGCAGAGGGAGTGATCGCAGATCACCCAGAGGTCAGGGCTCCCTCTGCTGGCTTGGTGACAATATATATATATATATATATATATATATATATATATATATATACACACACACACACACACACACACACACACACACATTATATTATATTGATTTTTTATACTACTGAAAGAAGTTTTTTCCCACAAGATACATACAATACCCCAGAAATAGAGCTAGAGAGAGAAGCCCCATTTCCATGGTATTTCGTCAGTCACAGGTGACAGTCAGCTGAGATGCATTTACAGTTTCCACCTGGTATAAATGAGTTTTGAATCGTCTCCTTTGACGACTTCTATTTGGATTTCGTTGAAATTCATTGCTGTACTAGAACATGCTTAGACCAAACTCAGCAAGGGGCGTTAACGCTACCTCCCTCAAATGTCTGGTACATTCTGTGCAGTCTGAGGCTGACAGCACTTACCTGGATGTTAGCGTAGGGCAGCTGGCGTGGGAGTGTGTGGAAGCCTGCCGCTCTGCCTGGCGAGTGCGTGTGTGAAACCAGAGTCCTGTGAGGCTGCAGACCTGTGATGGGCATGGGGTGGCTGATGTGGACGGGCTGGCAGCGCCTCGGACATTCAGGCAGCCGACGCAAACTGTGGAAGTTGTGTGGAGGAAGGAGAGGCTCCGAACTGGGATGAGACATCTGTGGAAAACAGACAGTTCTTGTAAATAAAGACACAAGAATTCAGCACTACTGCTTGCTACTGCTAACCTTTATAGGAAAAGTTCACCCGTCTGAAAGAAGAAAGTCATATACACCTAGGATAGCTCGGGGGTGAGTAAAATATTCATTTTTGGGTGAACTATTCCTTTAAGACCTTCCGGGGAATCAATCTAAACCCTTGTTCACAATTCGATGCTCTTCATAAAGGTGTTCATACATGCTGTTATGGCAAGGCACACGGACTAAAAATACCCAGATGAAGCACTTTACTTCTCCAAAACGCTTGATTGGTGACCGTTCAATCACATCGAGGCAAACAAAGGTTTACAGCAAACAGTTTCTCTCGTTTTATTGTTAAGCTACTCAACTATATTACACTGAATTAAACCAGAAATCCTTCAAAATTAATCTTTGAGGTTTTAGATGAAAATCTGGACTTCATTAATATTCTTTGAGGGTCGATACTGGAGACTAAATCAATTATGCACCTAAGTCTCATGCCGTGAACAGGGAAAGCGAGGGATGGATTGGCTTGGACAGGCATAGTAATTCTACAAGAGAGCTGACCTCATCTGCTCCTCGCTGGGCAGGACAGACACAGAGGCAATGAATTATGGAATCTGAGGTTTAATAAAGGGTCTTGTTAGTGCTTGTTAATAAGGGTGTAAATGTTAATTTAGATTACCGCTCTTCACTAAATCAAGCCATATATAACGAAATCTCTACAAACGGTGGGCTTTGGTTAAATTTAGTATGATTATTTAAAAAATACAGATTATCAGAAATGCAATTGTAAGGGAACTGTACTAACGAAAACAGGCTAATCATTTTGCATAAGGAATATTAAAACGGTAACGTATTTACTATAATTATTATGACACATTTTGGACGTTCTAATCATGTTGATGAGCATCACACTTACCTTGTCACAGCGGGAGTGTAAAGGTAAAGAGGCGGGCTTGTGCTGAGGAGAGACCCTGAACACCGACTGTGTCTGTGGGGGGCTGGGAGCTTGCTTTCGCCCTACTGATCTGTAAAGTTTAAAAAAAATTTACAAAAACTTTCATGTTTTAGGTATGTTGAATATAATTAGTACAGTAGGGAGGTACATTTTTTATTAAGCTCTATTGCAGCATCTGTCGTGATTTTTAATTATGTTTAAAGAGCGGAAATCATGTTCAGTGTAAGTAAACAAAGGCAAGGCAGTAAATATCTGTAATAACATTTTGCTTGATCTGACAGAATGTTTGGGGTAAATATGTATATAAACAAAATGTAAAAATTTTATTCAGCAAGAATGCAATAAATTGATCAAAAGTGAGAGCAGACTTTTATGATGTTACAAAAGATTTTTCATTTCACATAAATGCTGCTCTTTTGAAATTTGTTGTCATTAAAGCATACTGAGATTCTGAGCACAACTCTTTTCATTGTTGATAAAAAAAAAATGTATCTTAAGCATGAATCAGCGTATCAGAATGATTTCTGAAGGATTGTGTAAAGGTCTGAAAATTCAGCTTTGCCACTAAATTACATTTTGAAAACGTATTCACAAAGACAAACCGTATTTTCATTTGTAATAGTATTTCAGAATTTTGTACTGTATTAAATCAAAATGAATGCAGAACGTGTAAGAGACCTTCATTAATGAATCTTCCCGACCCCAAACTGTACCGTAGTGTAGTGACCTTACCCTACCTGTTTAATCATCAATGTCATGATGACTAAACCCCATAGCTTTCTCTGAAAACACTCAATAATACGAGAAAAGGACTTGTAAAGTGTATAGAGCTTTTTAGAGGTAGCAGACTCCACCCAGAGGAATTACATAAGTTCATCCACAAAGAAAACTATTCTCACCTCAAAAGGGTGATTTAGACAGCTTTAAAGCTTGAATTATAGACAGGGTTTTACTGAATAATTCAAGCGCTTTAACAAAAATACAAGCATCACATTTAGACTTTTAAACCCTCTGGAATGCTGGCCCAGTTTACTTCTATTGTAAGTGTGTTACTCTGACCATGAATTCGTTTTTTTTTAGGAAACAAGTCAAAATTATTTTCTGTGCCAAACTGCCTCATGCCCCGAATTGCTGTCGATTTGAACTTCAACTGAACTCGAAACTTAATTCCCTTAAGCTTCAATAAAACTCTAGGGACTCTTGGGTGTCCCTGGATGGAAACCAGCAGGAATCCAGGATCAAACACATTTTGGAAACCGCACCATTGACAGTACCTGAGCTTTTGGATGGCGCTCTTCTTATTGATGCAGAGCATCTGAACCAGCGCTTTCCTCTTCAGGCACACAATCAGTCCCGCCGACAGCAAGCAAAGGAGGGTGACCAGCGCGCCCACGGCCACAGCGCTGCTGTCAGCTGTTGTCACATAGGACAGCACGCACATTAATACACACACTCGCACATCTGTTGTACAGCACGGCACAGAATGGCACAGAGAGGAAAAACACAAGAAGTCAGAGTCAGGTTAGAAAGAAAAAGAATCGATCAACCTCCCTCTGTGTCTCCACCTGCATTGCTTTTACAAGCTGTCTCAAAGTTCTTGAATGTGTGCTGAGTGACATCTAAGCGCTGTGCTTCAGGTTTCCACCAGTAAATCAATGACGTGTCCCGTCAATGCTGTTATGCTTTTCCACTGGAAAATCGTTTAATGGGTTTTGTAAGTACATTGTACTTTCGGGCTGCGCTGTTCTACCTGCGATGCGGCTGTCACAGAGGGAATGAAAGCGGTTAGAGCTAGTGCACTTCCTCAAGCGATACAGCTGGGAAATCTGAATGCACAAAGGCCGAAAAGTCGAAACAGACTTCATGCATGTTGGCAAACAGAAACGCTCCTAGTCAGGCAAAATGTAATGTATTCTGAAATAGGTCTAATATAAATAAATAAATATGCCATCGTGTAAACAAATTGCTTTGTTACTCTTGTAATTTGCTTTATGTAAAAGTACATGCTAAATGCATAAATGTAAATGCATTTGTAAATGTATAACTTATCTGTCACCAAGGATGGTCAATTTTCATAAATTTGCTTCCTTTGTGTACAGCTGTTTCTGAAATAAATACATATATTTTCGATATAATAATAGTTAATAAATGTTAATGCAAATACTTAATAAATGTAAATACTTTTGTAAATGTGTAACCTTATTGTGACTAAGGATGGTCATTTTGCATTATTTCTTTGTGTAGAGTTGAAATAAAGTTCAGAAAAATAAATAAATAAATAAATAAACAAATAAAGGTTTAAGAAAATGCGGTTTTGTTCCATTTCTTTGTGCTGAGTTGTCTGAAATTTCTTAGAATGATAGAGAACAACAGAAGTACAGACAGAGATTGACAGATTTGTAACTAATTTGTGGCTAAGGCCGCATTTGTTTCATTTCAAGTTAAAAGTTGTTTCTGTAATAAATTATGAAAAAAAAAAGAGTATGCTTCTGAACTTTGAATGGAAAGGAGCACAGAGGCACTGCAGCATGTCATGCAATGTTAGTGTAATGCATACTGCGCTAGCAGGTAATTGAAAAAGTGCAGTTGTCCGTCACTTTACCAGCTTGTCTCATTGGTCCGCTGTCGACGCTGCCGCCAAACCCCGTCCTATCACAGAAAGGAGGTGCCCAGTGAGCTTCACAGTGGCAATTCTTCTTGTTGTTACATTCCTGTAAACATAAAGCAACTGGCATCAATGCCACATGCAGCTCAAACCTCCTGATCAAATTTCCTGCTGGACATTATCAGCAACACCCCCGCTGTTCAATGTTTAAGGAATTCTGGGGGATAATGGTATGAAATCTCCTCATGAGCATTCAGTTCATGGCTGCTCTGTTCAATGTTGCATTCAAGGGCAACATTTTCCATTTTCACAAAAATGCATCAAATTTTTCCATCAGGGTATGTGTCAGGGGTCGCTGCATAAGTTGATTGATGTCACTTGATGTTTAAATCACTGTCTGCATATTATATGTCATGCAGCTACGTCTTTCCCGCCATAAAAACATGAAGAAACTTTTCAGATTCTCAAACTCTCTCATCCAGCTTCCTGGTTTTAAAAAACAGACCCTCTCAGCAGACAGACTCTTAAATTTCAAGGATTAATGAGATTGTTCGAGTCTTTTTTTTGTGGGGTTGATCTTGAGACCTCTCAAGACTAGAAACCAATGACCTCAGTGGTTTAGTATTATTCGAGGTCTTGGGGTTTTCGGCGTGAGGCTCAAGGGGTCTAGTATTGGTCTCAGTATTTAGTGGTCTTCTATTGTTCTAGGCCTGGGCCTTTAAGGGGTCGATCCGGCTTAAAAAACAACTAGCATTCGTAGCATCCAGGTTCCCAGAATGCTTACAGAGCCACCAACATCTTTATTAACAGTGATCAATTCGTCTTGCAGCGCAGATCCAGTAAGGAAATAGAACTTGGAGAAAAAAAATGGATGCAATTGCACAGCCTACAGACAAAAATAAGAATTCCAATTTAGGAAGCAAAAAAACAAGAGAGAATAAATAAAACATTACACGCTTGCACGCGTGCCCCCCGGAGATGACAGTGGGTGCAAATGCAAAAGACAATGCGGGGGTGTTCTTGGCCACAACGTTTAACGATTACATTTCAGCAGTCCTCTGGCAAAACAGCGCATGTGCATGATGAATGGCACTTTAAATGGTACACAAATGAATTAAATATGACTCTTATAACCTTATTGGAATGACAGAGATTGATTTTGAAGTACCTCAACAGCTGAGACAAGCCTCAAGTCACCCAGCATGCTCGGAAAACAACGGTGTTTACCTAAAATCGGAACTTATTCGAATGTTGTTTTCATATCTTTATGATTTTATTTCTTGAAACACAAAGTGAAGTTTTGAGAACGGTGCAAGCTGCGATATTCTATAGGGAGAATATTGAAATGTTGCTATAGGGAAGGGACATATTAACGGTTCCCTACATTCCTCCTCATTATCCAGTTTTTCCTGGATAAAAGAAAGTCATACGGGTCATACAAGAAAAAAAAAGCAAGATTAGTAAATGACAGATTTTCATTTTGGGTGAACTATCCCTTTAAATGTATCAAGCTTCCATGAATGACCACGACTGACACAAGGTTATGATGTAATCTAATTTAGAACAGTATCAGTGTCTTATCTCTGCTTTTAACTGCTATTTCATTCGAATTTGTAATTCAGTAATCTAGTTCAAGTGAAGTTATAGTGTGTGCACCTAGTTAGCTAAGTGCTATTATGGGCACATGCTGTCCCCCCGGCAGACAGCTATAATGTAATGAAATGGACATTTCTGTAAAAGGCGAGACTTTCAGTGGAGGGAAATAATTTGCGCTGACTTACTGTCTGCGTTCCCTACTCCAATATGAGCCTAATGCCTGATAACTAATGTCAGAAAAATTAAAGAGATTAAAAAAAAAAAACGTTTCCAGCAGATTTGAGGAAATTTCGACTGACAGTGGAAGCAACCTTACCCCTCTTCCGTTACACTTCCCAGAGCACTTGTGCACTCCGAAGACACTGACATTCTGACACTGCCTGTTCAAACAGATCTGTTATGATGAGAGAGAGAAAGAGAGAAATACAGGTTAAGAAATAAACATATATATTATTGGCTTTAACTACCGGTCGACTGATTTTTTTGTTATTTTTATGCACGGTAAGAACATGTAACTTCACATGCTGTAAAATAGAGCGCAAATGAAATTTACGTATTTGCTTAAAACCAAAGAAATAATCATAATAAGGTTATAATATTTTACTAAGCCAGACAGTCAGTGGCAGCGGAGTGATATGTATAATTAACAAACGGTCAAGGTGATTCGTAGTGCCCGGAATGAGCCTGTGTTATTAGTTTTACCGGTCGTTATCTGGGAATAACAAACTATGGAATGTGGCGACTGACCAATCAAAATCGAGTATTCGCGTAAAAGGCGTGTAACAATATACGGATGTTGAAACTGACACGTTGGTGAGGTTAATGATCAAACAAACTAACACGAAAGCAAAACAAATGGTCAATGAAAAATGGCCAAATATAATCTCAGCCTAGCTGATAAACCAATAGCATAATTTCTCGATGACACAAATAATCTCTAAAATGATTTATTGTCGTACCATTCCCTCAGCGCACTTAGTGCCTGCCAACACCAGTCCTGGATCAGGCATATCGTCACCCAGGTACACATGTGTCCCGCGGCACAGAAGACGCCCACCCTCCTGCAGAGGTATGTTGGTCTCTATGGAAACCGCATTGGTTCCGATCACCGGCCTGTTGGCACCTCCTTGGCACTGAATTTTCCCACACCTAGCATCCCTGTTTAAACCACGTAGACAAAATACAAGAAGTGAGCATGCCACAACAGTGCTAAATGTTTTTACACTGAATAAATGCGATAAGGCGATAAAACGCATGGAAAACCGAGAGGAGATTGTGTTGTCTTGAGGTAATCTCGCCTTTCACACCCTCTCACTCATCTGTGAGGAGCTAAGAGTGTAATTAATAGTGACAAGAGATTACATGCAAAACCATGGGGCTGCCACAGTCTCTGAATAATAATGTCACAGCTACAAAGAAATTAATAAAATTACATTCATTACAACGTGTTTGATGGGCCATCCCATAACAATTAGACAGCAAGTGATATGAATGAATCAGAACAACCTTAAGGAATACTATTCTCCATTTTACACTTAACGTTCTTTATTTTAATATTCTTTTGTTTTGAGAATGGGCACGAACACAGCTATTTCCTTGTCAGTCACTGGTTCTAATTATGCACGCTGTATCGACACTATAAAAGCTAAGCTTTTGCATTGCCGAGGTACCACAAAATTAAGCTGAAAAACGTTACGAAGCAGCAAAGAAATGGTTTAACGAACAAAAGAGGACGGTAGTGCATCAAACAAGCAAAACGAAAAGCAAAGCAGAGACAAACAAAACCAAATGATCAAAGCAAAATAAATGAAGCAGAACATAACAGAAACTAAACAGAAAGTGTAGTTTTGCCAATCGAGCAAAACGACAAAAACAAGCACAAAACAAAAGGCAAATAATGTAAAATTGAAGAAAATTTGAAAAGTCAATCTAATCGTATGGTAAGAAAAAGGTTAAAGAGCAAAGTGCTGTAGTATCACGACCTAACTGTACCTTGCTTGGCATTTAGCAAAAGAACCTTTGGAGTCTTTTCCACAATTTCCATAGGGATCACCTGCAGAGTTTACTCTTTCAAAACAGATTCCCGGGGCAGGTTTTGCTCCTGGAAAACAAGAAAGAATGAAAATAAAACAGCATAAGGAAATGTGACACTGTACACTCCTTCCATCTTGTTTCAGCTTGTATAAAAACCAAAAACAGATGAAAGACTAACATATGTCAGACTGTGGCCTGGATCCTTTTGGAAGTATGAACAGACATATGGAATAAATAACAGCAATCAGTGTGAGCTTTCGTATTGCTTGAGCTTGCCGTATGAATGCATGCTGGAAGTTCTGGTTTGACAATGGTTACATATAGAATTACAGCGTCAAAAATATATGATTAATGAAATATATACCCGCGGAACCCCACAATCAATTTTAGTCAACCAAATAAGCCTAGGAACCCTGCAGATATCCGCATATTGAATCTACAGAGGTACCAACCTGGTCCCCACAGAGTGATGCATTGCTGCTCATGAGTCTGACAGATGCCGTTGTAGCAGTAACCATCCATATTGTGGCACGCATGTCCGTCGTGCAAGTACACATTGGCAGGGCAGTGGGGGTTTGTTCCGGTGCAGAATTCGGGTAAGTCACAGGAGTTACTGGACTCTCTACAAGGAGTCCCAGCTGGTTTTAACTGCACAGACACACAGGAACAAAAGGCTTAAGACAACAACAGAGAGCCAACCTAAAGTGCACTGTGTCACCTAATGGAGATTTCCTTCAAAATAAAGCAAAGAGAAATATACCCTCAACTTCAATGCAAGCACTATGGGATAAACTCAAAGTCACGCAGAGACAAGCTTTGCACGAATTACAAAGACAGTAGTCAGTAGTTCATGGAAAAAGCTCTCCAAAAACGATTCCCTTAACTGGCACTAAGAAACTAAATACGGTCCGAGAAAGTGGCAAGATTAAATTCTTTTAGTTGCTATTTTCATTTAACGAAGCACTATGTTGAAAGCTTATTGTAGTTTGTTGTAAAATCTGCGCGAACACGCATCCCTGTTCTGGGGTCTGTTCCGGAGGGCCCTGCTCTGGCTTTTTTCCCCAGTAAGTGAACGAGCCGAGCGCTCAGATTTATGTGTCTGGAGGCCTGAGAGGAAACTGAGTGACTATGTTTGGAGTGCAAATGTTGGTTCATGTTACACTTATTAATGGGGCAAAGAGAATGCGATTTCCACGCCTTTATATTACACACAGAGAAAGAATGAATGAAGAGGATAGAGGGACAAGAGAGATTCACAAAAGTACCTGGCAGCCTTCACAGCACTGTCCATGGGCACACACAGCATCTCCCTTGAGGGTGCAGGTTGTAGCGTTGCAGCAGGGATTCAGACACTCCTGAAGAAAACACAGGGATGACGACAGATTTGAAGGCACGTGTGTCACTGTATCAACCAGTCACTCATAGCACACTTTATTTAACTGTAGTCCTGGAGTTTAAGCAAGACAAAAGAAATAAACAGGCAAAACAAGCAGAGTAAACAAAGAACAACCCAACAAAACTGAAAATAAAGTATGAAAAATAAAAACAAAGCACAAAACAGGGCAAGTAAACAAAGAACAAAAAAGTAAAAAAGCAAAGCAAACAAAGCATCGGCAAAAAATGAAAAAAGCTAAATAATACGAAAATTACAAAAAGCTTAGAATATTTTAATAGAGATCGTTTAAGTGAAGATGGTTAATTGTCAAAATGAAGTTGGATAATTGTATAAAATGGCCAAAAAGCTGAATTACAATTGTTTTAAATGCAGGAAAAACCTTGACTAACATAATAAGCAGACTTTAAGGGAAAAATAAAATGCTACAATAGCACAGGCTGTGACCCCTTTAATTTGATATTAGATAATTAGGGGTTACAGAAAAACAATGGGAAAAAAGTCTGAACAGTCGCCCAGTGTGATCACTGTATTAAATATTAGTTCCAGGTGTGGAGCTCATATTCTTTTAGGAAATTCCCTTCTGTCAACCGGCTCTTTGCATCCATGGTAACAAAAAAAAAATGTTTGGAAACGTTACTGTAGGTTTGTGTATGCGAGTGCGTCGACATGGTCTGGTTTAAATTAGTGGTCCATGCATTGTTCTGAAAAAAAGATGTTGTTTTCTCAAACTCTGAACCCCTGGTATCAGTGAACCGTGTTCATGTGTGTACGTGTCTAAGTGAGTGACATCATCACTGACCCGAGACTGGAAGTGATGGGAACGTCAGAGTCCAAGCACAATTGAAGGAAAGAGGACATTTATCTCAGAAAAGAGAGGGAGAGAGGAAGAGGTGAATTTTGAAGACTAAAAATCATGTTTTGTTGCTGTAGTGAGGCATAGTGAGCTTTGTTCTTCTCCAAAAGTACACAAGAAGCTCATTAAGGCCTCAAGCACTAAAATGTAGCTTCATACACCACACACACACACACACACACACACACAACCTCTATGGGACTTTTTATTCCTCTCTTTCACTCCTTTTCTCCCACTCTTAACAAGGTCCTGGTGTGGAAGGTGCTGGAGGGTTGGGCTGGGTTCGGTCAGTCTCTGGCTCCAACTGCTCCTCAGAGTCACAGAAATCTCTTTACAGACCTGCTGTTTTCTCTAAAACTACCATCACTAGTGTGAAACGATGGGGGATGGGCTTCTCTCATCCTTCTACCCAACACTCAAGACCCGCTGCTGGGCTTCCTCTCTGCTCTTTACCCGCTTCCTCCCTCGTTCCCCCCGGTGAGATCACTGGAGCTCACGGGTGCCATTCTGAAGCAAACTTTCCCCTATAACAAGATCCTAGACTTTAAAGTTCAGGCCAGGCTTTTTTCCTCAGGTCTGCATTGACACAATATGCCTGCATGACATCTAAATTACATAGACCATTTTTGAAGTCTCCAGTTCCATTACTACATGATATTTAGGGGACATTTTAGTATTTATTTATAGGACAGAAGAGACAGACAGGAAGGGAAACAGAGAGGTGGAATGGGATCAGGCCGCACAGATGACGTCGTTCTGGACTCGAACCCGGGTCCTAATAGCTCTTTTACGTCACAAACTCTGACGGGAGCTGCAACATTTATTTGAATAGGTCAGAAATGCACAGAACTTTCCTGTGCAGAATATTTAGCTGTTTTTAGGGCATTAATGATTTGAAAGTAAATGGAATTTCACACTATGAATCATTTCAAAGACACCCTGCAGTAATTGAAATAAGATTAGTGACATGGCAGTCGCTTTTTCGGCAGTACTTTTAGAGGGGTTTTTTTTCACTGTAATTTTTATATTCAGTAATAACAGTGCAGCTGGCATTTTATATGCATCCCATTTTATATTTATAAATGATCTAAAAATATTTTTAATTTCATTTGGAACCAAAAATAAAGCTGGCGTTAAAAAAATAAGAAAAATCTGACTACTAAAAAGTAGTATATGTATAGTTCAAATCTATAAACATAGGGAACTGGCCCCCAACTGGCCTCCAAAGGTTTTTTTTCGCCATTCTGTCATGTATGGGGTTTTGGTCTCTTGGCGCTGTCTTGCTTAGATGCGCATTTAATAGAAAATGAAGTGTTTAATCAATATACATAACTATCACTCTATTTCCTATTCAATACTGTTAAGTGCTTTGACATAAAATGTACTGTTAAAAGCGCTATATAAATAAAAGCGATTCACTGACATTTACTGACATATCCATATCGAAAGCCATGATTTAGCCTGTGAATATTAAACGGACCAAATCAAATTCCAGACATCACCAAAGACTAGATATGGACCTGGTTCAGATCTGCTAATCCTAGCAGCGGTCTGCTTTGTTGTGACGTAAAAAGGTCTTTGATGTGTGTGAGTCTTCATACCTCCGGCTCTCCGCAGTCACACTCCTCTCCTTCCTCAATGTAGCCGTTGCCACATTTTTGTCCCCCGTAGAGCATTTTGACTTCAGGCATATTGTATAAACACATGCCCACCCCCTTCTCCAGACTAGCCACCAGATCCTTCTTACTACACGTACTGAACACCGTGGGAGCGGGTACCTGTTCACAAAGAAAAAAGGAAAGTGAAAATTTATTAAATATATATTTTATTTATTATTTATTATGTTATCCCCATCGGGCTTCTTACTTTAAATTTCATTTATTTTTTTGTACATTTTTAAATTACAGGGCATTTATTTATTATTTATCTTTTGTTTGTTTAGAATTTTTATTAAGGATTTCATATTGTCATGTCTCTGGACTCTTTGTTTATTGTTTTTGTCTCGTGCCATGTGCTCTCTGTGCCCTACCTTCCTATTAATTGTATTATTGTCTTCAGCAGTGTCTTGTTAATTTAGTCAATTACCTTGTGTATTTAAGTCCTGTGTGTTTTGATTTCACGTTTGGCCGAACGTCGAGGTTACCTACATGTGGTTTATGTCCTGTCTGCCTGTATATATTATTTTGCCCGTTATTGGATTAAATCATTTTAAGTTTATTTAATTCTCGAGTGCTCCTTCTCCCGCCAAACCACATATATTTTTGGTTTATTTTATTTCATTTTTTTGTGTTGGTTTTATTTAATGTAATATTTTATAAGTTAATAACATTTTCTCATGAGGTCAGCAAACTCTCATCTGAACAATCATGCTGGTCAATCATCTTTACTAACTTTGTTTTGCTGGTTAACAGCATGTCCGCACAAGTCATAAGCAAGCCTGGACCTCACGCAAAGGCTCTTTTGAGCGGTAATCTTAGCCAATAAAAAGCTTCCGACCAAATGTTTGTTTAGCCAAATCAATTTTTAAAACTAAAGGATTTTAGCAATAACTTAGTATTAAGAGAAAAAGAGGCCACTGGATATAATGGTGCATAATCTCAGCAACCCAGCCAAGCATAAAAAGTTTCAAGTGTTCAAATTCCCAAAGTCATTACTGGCATTACTTCTACAAGCAGAAAAATGACAACAAAACAAAGCGAATTAGCATATGACCTTCCACCGTGACATTCACGCCCGGGTCCTCTACGTGATAGAACACTAAGCCAGCTAAGCATAAGCCCATATGGTACTATTCATGTTAATTCATCAGTACCGATACACGATTATAAACAAACCAGCACCGGGTGTGACCTCAGCCTGACCGCGGTCACTGCAGAGGCCGCGGACACAAAGGCAGAGCTCTTTCAGATGAAGCAGAGCAGCGGACGATCACATGACAGCCTCGGTCTGGGGCGGCTGCCTCGGGCAGGGAGCGAGACGAGGTGAGATATCTGAGAGGAGAGCAAATGAAACTCATTTGGGTCTGGGCTCTGCTCACTGGAGAGCACTGCAGAAGATCCTTCATGGTCTGTTGCCAGAGTCTTCAGTTCACTAACTCACCCCAACAAACAAGCTAAACAACAAAGTGCGTATTTGCTATGCACTCATAAATATGCGCAACGCTGAATAAATGGATGTCCTTGAATTTGTGTGTTTTCGAAAAAGCGAAAGCGGCTCTTCCTGCAGATTAATAGTGTATGCATGCATGCATGTGAAGAGAGGATTAAAACATTAATAATCATAAGGTTAATGGGTGTTACATGTCTGTGCTGAAAAATTACAGCATATGGTTATGTTTGGTAATAACATTGAAACATTATATATATATTTATGTTTCTTGAAATAAACTAAAATGATATTAAGGAAACTAAAATTATATATTTTTTTAAAATGTCAAATTTCCATATATACCGGTATATAAATACAAATTGGCACGAAATTCAGCAATACTTCAATAGTAATTTAAAGTAACATTTTAAAGCATAAAAAAAATAGTCGGGGTGATAAATAAAAGAAATATTCAAGTCAGGTGTAAGCAAACGTGACATTGAGCATGTTTAATTGAATTTAAATTATAGTTTATTGCTTTTTATATTATTTTATGAAGTTCCCATAAGATCCTAATTTAGTTAATTTATTTAGTTTAATTTTAATTTAAAATGTATGGCAAAGGACCATTTTAAAGTGTTAGATTACACAATAATCAGTTGAAGAAAGAAATAACATTTTTTTTATGCAAATTTTATTCAGATTATTTAATTTGTAATAAACAACACTTACTACAGTAGTCAGTGATTATTTTAATAATTTATTATTTCAATAAATTATATATTTCTATGATACAAATATTTATTTATGCTGGTTTTGGAGTTGGAAAAACTGCTCTCTTGACTATAAAGCTGACTGACCAAGTATTTCTAGCTGGTTAAGCTAGTTAAACAGCCTGATAGGGATAAGAAAACGATTGCATCTGAAGCATAACATGCCGCAAAAAACTAAGTACTTTTACTGTTTTATTCAACAGAGTGGATACTCATCCCTACCAAGCTCTTCAGTGCTGAATAATATTTCCCAGCTAATGCCACAATCTTTCATCCACATCAAAAACGGTTGTCAAACAGACGTGTGCAGCCACATGCATGTCACATCCCTCTCACTTTCATGCACCCTTGACCGGGAGCCTTTGAAGAGTTTGCTGATGAACTCTCGCGCTTTTAACACCTCAGCTCTGTCCGCTGGGACCGACTGTTTCGCCGCCACCCGCGCTCATCAAAGACAACCTCAGCGCTCACCTTCAGCGAGCAAACACAGGAACACGGGCCTGAATCAAACATCCATGACTCAGACAAGAAGCCGTTCTGTCATCGGTGCCAGTATGGCAAAATAAACTCTGCAGATGAAAGAGAGGAAAACGGGAGGGAAGGATGGAGGGAGGTGTGGGGAGGAGAAACTGTTTGCCGGGAACATCTGCGCTCCCTGGGGGTAAGTGACTGCTTGTTTGGGGTTTTGTGGTGGGAGCCAAACGCATGGAGGTGGACTCTGGACTCCTGCGAGGGGGTTTCTGGGTCTGTCCTCATACTTCCCCCTGTGTCCTCACTGCACCCTGCCTAAAAACACAACACCCGGACTGTAGAGTATTACTCATTGGTTTCTCTCATTTCATTTAAGTATCTGCTTTGTTTCTCTTAAAATGTCTAAAGCAGACAACAATGAGACAATCGAAGACATAAATGACTGCAAATGACATAGATACGAACAAAAATTAAATAAATAAAAGAATTAATAAAATAAATGTAAAAATTCTGAAAGAATTCTTATCAGAAACTAAAAATCTGATCTGATAATTTATTTAAATATTGAATTAATTAAAAAAATATATAAAAATAATAATAATAATAGAATCTTATAAGATTAACTTTGATATAACTTTGGTATTTTGTTAAATCTGATTTGATGTAATTATTTATTCATATATTTATAGATGGATGAATGTGTGTGTCTGTATTTATTGTTAAATACAGAGATAAATAAAAATTAGTGAATGAATAAGCAAATAAATAATTTCTTTCTTTCTATGTATGTACAGTATGTATATGTATGAATGTATGTATGAAAAAACAGTTTTACAGTTTTTTTCAACTGTGTAAACACAAAATCTTATTTGTCACACAATTTTGAAAACCTGACACTCAAACACCAGAACAACCAAATCTCCAAAACCATACACCATAAAACAATTTTTGCAACACACAATTCTCTATGTAACACAAAAATCTAACAAGAACTAATATTACAGCAAATGCTACAGTGTTTTCAAAGGTTTGCTTTTGAGACGTGCTTATGATATTTTGAATGCAGTGCTTTATTTAGCAAGAGATGTGAGGTATTTTGCATTTTGTGTGTGCAATACATGGAACTGTGCGTAAAGTTTTGGGGGGAAAGGCAAAGTTTTTAAATGCGTGTAACAAACTTTAAATGACTGTGTTAAACATGCAATATGAATTAATGCCCCCTTTCAGACCTCATTTTGAAAAAAACTAGTCTAAGAGAAACAATCAAGACATTAAATAGATTGCATTTTGACTTCTCTTTATTATAGGACTGCACATACACCATCATAATTCACCCACAAAAGAAACAGACAGACCTCTATCGAGACTTCAGTGCTTTATTGCGAATCAACAAAGTCAGTTTAGTGACAATAAAACAGACACAAGCAATTTAGCCCCAAAACACTGATTTGCAACAAGCCCCTGGTATTCTGCAATTCTCACAGATGCCAGCAGTGTAGCAGTAAGCTGGGGCACAATCAAGCGCATGCGAGTTTTAATGCCGCCTTTAAAGGGATTACAGTTGAAAGAGACCAATCAGTAGGGGCGTCTGGAAGTAAAAGTCATGACATTTGCAAATGGAAGCGACACACACTGTATCTTAAACACCCTAAGAAAAAGCTAATGATCCAAAAATGACATTTAAGGGGTGTTGTAGTTTGTGCAATGAGCCGTTTGCAGCAGCGAGGGCTAGAATAGTAATGTGACAGAGGAAAGGACTTTGGTTTAAAGAGGGATTGGCATTGGGGACAGAGAGCTTGGAATGGCACGGGCTAAGCTCGGAGAAGCTGGCATCAGGTCAAGTGGGTTAAGCGCACTTGGCGTGGTGAAGAATGGCGGATGCAAAAGCCAGATTGGTTTGTATGGCCTGGCATGCAGAGATGGTTTGAGGCACACATGAGCATGAGATTTGCGTGCCAGTCCACTCTCAAAAAGTGCTGTTGGGATAAGAGTGAGCACAGATACAGCCATGCATAAAAAACACATGCAAACAAACACATGTCCGTATTTACATAGCGCAATCAAAGCTTTTACTCTTCACTCAACTTTCCTGATTACCAAATGATTTGCTCTGTTCCCAGCATCTACCCGACCCCTAAAGCCCTCCTTATCAATTCAAATTTGAGCACACAACAAATCCTTCCTGCCTAAACTGCACTTTTCTTCTTTTCCCCAGTAAATCACTGCCGCAGACGCACAAAAATCCACAGAGAACTCCTGCAGTCTACCCTGTCAAAACCTCTTTTCTCAACTCAAAGATCTGCTTGCATCTGAAACTTTAACTGCTATCATTAAGCATCTGCTTCATAATTCTCGCTAAGCGAAACCACATCTTTTCCAAGACTATTGAGCACTACAATGAACCCAGATGCTGATTACGGTGTAAATTATTCTGAAATTACACGCCTGCTGTCCTCTCCTAAGCGAGTGTGCTTAAACATTTTGATATATTTATGAAACAGTGAGATGTTGAGTGTTTGCAGAAAACCAATGGCTCTAATCAATCTCGCTCGCGCTGTTGGCAACTCTGATCTGAGGCCAGTGCACCTGCTGTGCTTTAGAGATCTTTAAATTACAGGGCAGGGGTGAGAAAAGCCCCGCGCAACTAGCTACAACACTGCACTTAGCAGAACACAAGAGGTAAATGTTGAAAACAAGTCAGTCGGAGGGGAATGAAAGAAATTAAAAGACTAGCAGGCTGGTCGGAAACTGGTTTGAAGCCGGTCAACCAAACACTTGTTTTTGATGTAGATAACTGGATACTTCACTCCAAAAAAACCAAAAAATCAGGGTGAGGGTGTCATGACGTTCCAAACCTGATCTCTTTCAAAAAACGTACCAATTCATTTTGAATGTACTCCAGTGAATTTTGGTCTGAAGCTTTCAAGCTGAGGCTTTCAAGACACAAAGCATCACAGAAGTATCACAAAAAGTGCAATATTCAAGGCTGAAACCATAAAATAGGAACAGAATAAAATGCACTTGACATCCATCTTAGTTCTTCTGGAAAACATAAAAAAATATATATATATTTTGTGTTCTGATGAAGAAAGAACATTGTATGTGTTGACTCGGACTGACATAACGAGTAAACGATGACAGGATTTTGCTTTCAGGGTGAACTGTCCTTTTAAGAATCCACTTCCAAATATCCAACTTAAACCAACCAACTTAAAATATCAAACCTGGTTCTTCTGACTGGAGGTGCACTTGAGGTCCAACTAGATGCATGAGATGCATAAGGCTCGGCTGTTGTTTTAGATTATGGAGGTGTTCACACACGCAGAAACACACCCCGATGAGTATTGTTTCAGCTGAGCTTGCGTGTTACCCACGTATTCCTGGAAACAACTGAGCATTCCTGATTCCTGAGCAATCTCCTGGACACTGAACCTCTCTTCAGTATGTCACAGAATTCCAAACGTTCAGATTTCATTTTGGGAAATGTCAGAGCTGCCTGGTTCCCGGTCAAACCATGATGACATCTGATATCATAATACACACACCCTTGCATGACAAAGTGTTTAAAGAAACACTCAGAAAACCATAAAACATACCAAACCAAACTCCATAAACATACCCATAATTCACAGCAGTTTCCAGCTGAAATGAACACTTGGGGCAGTAAAACACTAATAAGATTTATTCCTATTTACCCAAAATATGATACAGCGTCAGGTTACCGATTAATTAATACTTATCTTTTATAAAGGTTCCTTGAATGGTACTATGTTATGACTTCATATATCACTTTTAGCATAATGCAAAATTTGTAATCTAAAGTATTTTGACATTTGCATCACGTAACCAACTCATTATGTACGGATTTTCTGGCATAGTAAACATGCTCTGGTAGCTCCTGGTACAACATCATACAATTAACAAAGAAACAGTTTGAAGAACCAAACTACAGTGTCATGGTTGCTTCAGTAAGTGTATTTTTATGTGATGTTAGCTTTTGGTAACACTCTCAGTTGCAATATGTTCAACAACTAAAGCAATAAAACATTGGCAGATTCATTTTCATCTGTTTAGGATAAAGTGCCACTTACTGGACAATTCACTTTGAGAAAGTGTTGTGAAACATGTAAGAAGCTACATATTTCACAAAAATGTCTCACAGGCACTTTTTTCCCAAGAGCCTTCACTAAATCCATTACTTATAAATGACATAAATATTTAAACGTTTGTGCACACACACACACACACACACACACACACAATCTTTTGCATTAACCTGCCTGGACAGTTTCTAAGTGATAGAAAAAAAAAATCTGCAATTCAACGTCATTTGCATCTAGACTTTTTCAAACCACCATTCTGACTTTGACCTATTAGAGCTGTTACGCTATCAGCAATAGGTGCGGAATGAGGAAATTAATGTCTGTTTAATCAGCCTCCTCCGGCGACACAAACTGATTCAAAGTTGGGCTCTATTGTTCTGCCTGTCGTTTAGAAGATAACACCGCCGTTTGGGATTCAGTGTGTGGCCGCCTCAATAAAAGGTGAAAGCGATACCCATTAAGCGATAACATCTGATGTGCTCTTTCCAAAAGGCCATCTGACATGCTTAATATTATTGGCAAACGCTCTTCCCTCATCTGCTCTGTAGTGAAGATACAGGCAGAGATTGTGTTAGGTAAGAAGTGAAATCACAATGTTTAACCTCCTGCTGAGAGCCTTACACCTCGAGCTAAGATATATGCTGTGCTTGTACTTTGGTGCCTTTCAAGAGTAAGTTAGTCCGCCTTACGGTCATCTCGGTTGCATCCCTGACAGCAATTTCCAGTTTTGCATTTATCGTTCCTGTCTAACTGAATGAGGAAACAATAACATACAGTGGGGTTACAAATTTTGAATTGGATTTATACGTAAGTCAGATTAGCTCTCTAAATCGAAGGCATCCTTTTCTTTGAGGCGCCATGTTGAGCAATACAATTTCCTCCATTCGTTTTCAAACGAATGACTTTTCGCTTCCTCAAACTATTGTTTGCCGCAAATGTTGGCTATTGTATTGGTTAAAAACATTAAGAAGCAGACAATAACTTCCTGTTTATGCTTTAGCCTGCTCTCTTAATTTCTATTTTTGTCTCTGCATTATTCTTTGTTTTGTCTGTTTGTCCTGTCTGTCAGTCCATCTTATTCATTCTCATTTGCAATTGTTTTTGCAATTCTGCTGAGTTTCCAGCTCTGAATCTCTCAGACCGTATGGTATTGTTCGTTCGATGCTGCGGATAGAATACTGGGGCTGAGAGCTCGCAGCAGCTGTCAAAAAGAGAAAAAACGCTGCGTGCAAGATCATGAATTTCTCATGTTTGAACTTTAAAATAGATCCTTGCAGAGTAAGAACAGCGCAACACATCCAGCAACAGCAGGAAAAGGGTTTTGAGGAACTGAATAAATCAGAGCCAGATTGTGTGCTTTGTTAGAGCCAACTTACAGGAGGTTTATTTAGGCAGTCAAAACAGCATGGAAACAAAGAAACAAACATATGGAGAAAATGAAAACTAAGAATGTTTTTTTCTTTATACCTGCATCTGTGTGTCTATTTTTATCTGCAAATAATGATTCTTTATCAGTATTTATCTCAACTTTTCTAGTACAAATATCTTATCCTTAAATTGCCCCTGTTTTGGGTAATGTTCATATTTTGATTTTGGGAGTCCCTAACAACAGGTTGACATGCATGCAAGATCAAAAAACACAAGTAACTTCTTAAAGCAAATCTTGTAATTTAGGTATATTTTTAATATTATTATTTTTATTCACACAGTATCTTAAATTTAGATTATACATTTCAATTCAATGCTACAATTGTTTTTGAAAGACGTCTCTAATGTATACCAAAGCTGTATTTATTTAATCAGCAGAAAGTAATTATCATTAGCAGTAGTAATTATTATTAGTATTATTATTGTTATTAAATCATTTCTGTTTAATATATTTAAAATGTAGTTTTTATCATACATTATTCCCGACTTCAGTGTAATATGATCCTTCAGAAATCTTTCTAATATGCTGATTTGATGTTGTGCTGCTCAATATTCTGTGGAAACTTTTTCAGTAACTGAAAAATAACTTTTAGTAACTTTCAGTTCAGAGTAACAGCCTTTATGTGAAATGTTGATATGAAATATGAAATATGAAACAATTAATACATGCTGAATAAAGGTATACATTTCTTCGACAACAACAAAACATCTTAAATCAAATTTTCTGAACGGTATTGTATATTCTCTAAAAACTTAGCAAAATATTTAGCCTCAAAACCTTTAAAACAAGACCAAAACATTGATTAAAAAGGGGCTTTTAGCCTACCCATGGGCTTATAGTATATTTGCATATAGTAGATCTGTTTTGTGTCTTTGAGACCGCGTGTGTCCATAAGTTTCTTGGCCTTTAGGGTTGAATAAACTCAGAAGTCTGCAATTCTCCCATGGGAAGCGAAAAAATAGGCCAGCATTTTCCTGACTCTGCAATAGTACACAGCTTCTCTGATACAACAAAGTCATGTGCGCTGCCCCTAAAACAACGCAAAACAAACCCTACATGAACCTATCAGAAGCAGACACCAAACTTCAGCTAAACTGTGACCTCAAAACCCCCAATGACGCTGCAATGAACAATAATGCGAGGAGCTATTTTGAAAAGTGGGGACAAGCTTTAGCACTCCAGCATTCTTTAAAAGCACCTTCTTTTTTACAGAAGCGCCACGTCCTTTTAAGTATTTATCCATTGCGCTGCTGGAGAATTTGGAGCTATGAATCTTTAAAGAAAAGAAAAAATGATGTCAACCTCCCCACGGTACCTGTGGCTAAAATAGATGACAAAACAGCTCTCCTGACTTTTCCCCTAAGGTAGCTTTAAAAAGCCCAGAGAGGTTTCTTCCCAGCATGTTGTCTTGTTGTCATAGAGCAAATAATGGGAGAATAGGGTTCTGCTGTTTGTTATGGCAGTCATCCAGGGTCGAGCAGCGGTCCAACAAAAATATCCCCCCTATAAGATAAGACAGCCACAGCAGAGAGATTGCAAACCGGTCACAGCTGAGAGCGGACAGATGATTACTGGTGACTGACTTGTGCGATATGAGTGAAACTGTAAACCTCAGCCTTTCTTTAGATTGAACTCACAAGCGCCACAATTCTGATTCTGGAATATCTCAAAAGCACTAGAAGATAATGCGCGTCTTGCTTGCCAAGAGTGTTGCATTTTAAGGCTACAAAATTAGTTTTAAAAATATAAAGTTTGATTTGTATTTAAATTGAATTTTGGGGTATTGGCTCTACAATACACCTAACAAAATGAGAAATCCTCCATAGTGTATACTACTGTTTTTATTCAGCAAGGCAGCGTTAAATTTACCTGCAGTAAATGCAGTACTTTTAAACTTTCTATTCATCAAACTATCCTGAAAAAGCATCACGGTTTCCACAAAAATATTATGTGACACTGAAAATGGGAAGCAATGGCTAAATTCTGCTTTACATGATGGGAATAAATACAATTTTTAGAATACAGTTCTTTTTAAACTGCAATAATATTTGACAATATTAAATGTAATAAAATGTACTAAAAATGTAATCAACCCCAACATTTTGAACACCACTTTACATACAGTAAAAAGTAACTGATTTGACATTTAATCTGTTTAATTATACCAAACTGTCAAGGTTTTGCTGGTTAGCATTTGGTAGAGGTGAAACATGATAAACCGTATATTGTGTACCGTTTTGCATGCAAAATATAAACAGCAAATGTTTATTTCATAGTGAAATTTTAGATAATTGAGTTCTCTTAATGAATGGACTAAATAAAATTGAAATAGGTTAGTAAAAAGGTTTGCGACTGTGCACAATCTTGTAAAGCCATCAGCCAATCAGTGTTGTGCCAGCCATTAGCCACAAAACTAAGCAAGCCAAGACAGCAGATTCACACTCAATTCTCTTACTCCACCGACACATCTAAAGACTCCCATCCCGGCGCACTTTCTGGTTCATCGTCTGATAAGGCAAACTGGCCTAAGTGTAAGGAGAGGAAATTTCCCATTATGGAGCCAGCCTCACCTTATCAACCTGGTGTTTACCCATGTCCAAGACCAGCTGCATGCGAAAACCATTACCAACAATCACGTTATCACGGGAAGCCAGGTGATGTCTAAATGTCTGAAATACAATTTCTGGAGTGGACCAAGCAAGCCTTCCGTCTATCTACAAGTTTTTGAGTTTTAATCCGAGACCAGCCTTTGCGTCAGTGGTGGCGATAATGGCTATGTAGTACAAATTCATCACTGAGAGACGGCTAATTAACCCTGGTCAATAAGATGCAGGTAAGCGGCTGATTATTCTCTTGTGTACATGAATGATGAGCGTGATTTGCCCGTTCCCTAGATAATAGGGCTGCGTCGGAGACTAATTGAGCCGCAGAGTGATACGTCTGCAGTGCATTAATACATCAAATCAGACAGGGTACTCGCACTGGAGTAGGAGGAGGTTATCATAGACTAGTTAGATTTTGATTTGTTCAAACACTCCCTGTTACCGGCAGAGGTTTGTGATCCATCAAGCGGTTATCAATACATTTCCTATAGCATATACTCACCCTGTAGAAGGGGTCATGATGCAGCCGCCTCGATCTACAGTCATCCTACAGCCGCATCCTCGCTCTGGTGTGTCGTGGTTCATTCCAAAGTTATGACCCAACTCATGAGCCAAAGGTCACAGCAGCTCCCAGAGGATTGTCTGAGTGATCCTATGAAAAATAGGATGTCATATTGTATCTTAACCTACTTACGCTGTATCTTTTTTGCAGTTTTTTCATGTCTGTTACTTTGAAAACGCAAAACTGTCTCACTAAAAATGTATTGGTCTCAGAGGAGGATTAGAATCAAGTAATGTTTGACTAATTTGATGGCAAAAAATCTGATTTCAGTAAGGGTGTGCACTATATCATCATATCGATAATATTGTAATGGTTGTTTATATATGATTTGACATTATAGACTATATACTTAGAAACCAAACAAACACTCCAAAGAGAGCGAGCACAGGGTTCAAACTTTCACTGCATGGTCTGGTCTATTAAAATCCTATTTAAAAAGAAAGTATATTAATATAATCTGATATAGTTGTTAATATCACACAAAAGAGTGATTTGTTTTTCTTCAAAAATCAGCACAATTATAAATGTAAATGTGGTATCCATTTGATGAACAGCTCAGTTAACAAAGTTAACAAATATTAAGTGACTTACATTTTAGATACAACAGCTTGTTTTGTATTTTTTCCAAAAAGAAAGTAGTCATATCAGAACTGTTTTGAATCTTAGAGAAGCACAAGACATTATTATTTTTTGTTTCTTAATCAATTTGCTCTTTGAACAAATCAGATGAATGAATGACTCAGCTGAGCCTCACCCATGCAGTGATTTGACACAACCTACTGGCAATTTGAGGTTTATATTTAAAGTATATTTTTCCCTTTTTGTCAAATATCAGCATAAATTTTTTTAAAACATCAAAACATTATTTATGCATTTATGCTTAAAGTAAGGTAAACATTTTTCAAACTTATTTTAAAGTGAATTGCTTTTTTTGCTACAAACAAAGCCCACACAGAATATGAAGAATATCAAAGATTTGGGAGTCAGATGTGCACAGCTGTCCTAAACCTGCCAAAGTAACAAAAACTAAAATATGCTCAGCAAAAATTTCAATGAATATTGAGATTTGTTAATTTTACTTACACCCTTTATATTAAGGTGCCCATTGTACTAATTAGTGAAATTTTGCCAACATTTGAGAGCAACAAAGAATAATTGGCCACTGTAGTAGTAGTGTAGCCGTGTAAAAGGCACTGTTTATGCAGCACTTTAAGCATAAAATAAGAGGCAGATATTTGAGGCAGCTCAGCAACTATATTGGAACAGAACTGGCAAAAACAAAGTGGCCAAAAAGTGGCAATCGACTGCAGATTTCATGATCTATTACATCCCATAACAGGCATAGCTCCACCTCAAACAAAGTGGTTTCTGTAGGTCAGTGGGGCAAATTTGTGACCAACTTGACCACATTGCAAAATCTGTGAGGAAATCTTTGCTTTCAGAATAAAATGATTTCAGGCTTTTACAAATATTGACATATACAATTATTTGCAATGAATCTGATTAATGTATCAGTGTATGGTGTAATGAATTAGATGTTAAATTAAATAACAGCACTGATATTCAGTTACTTCTTCATTATAGACTGGAAAAAAAAAACACAACATCTGATTAATAATGTATGACACGTGAAAGGACCGGCAGACAGTGATGTCGTGTTAAATTCTTGAAGGGCTGTAGATGCTCCTATGAATTTTTATCTTTTCTCTTTCAAACTCTTTCTTTTAAAATCTCTTTCAACCTCACCATAAAACACACATACAAGCACCACTGCCCTTATTCTACTTTCCTTTTTCTTCTACTCCCTTCATCATCTGTTCACTGAGAACAAAGCAGAGCTTCAGCATTATCCATTTCAGCTGAGGTGAAGAAAACCTCCCTGCTGCCTCATGAACGTGACCTGTTTACCAGCTTAACCAACTCTAATAACTCCAGAAACAGATTTTTTTTTCTTAATTTAGCTGCCATCTTTTCACACAACTATACCCCGACCGTCTTTTTCCATTTCGCTGTACATCCAAAATGCCATTTTCTTCCTTGATTGCAGGGCGCAGGAACATGACAGGCTCATCTTAGCTTTCAGAGCCAACAGGGGTGATATTTATCTGCCTCATTTCATTTATTCAGAATCTATAGGGTGCCACTGATGACCCAGTATATTGTGATTATGACTGACTTGCCCCTGTCTGAGTGTAAATGCAGACTAATATGGTGGTTAATGCCACAGGAAATCTAGACTTAACTATTCCAAGAAACCACTACCAAGCTGTCACATTGAAAACACGGTGCTTTTATAGTGGTAACAGCCATATTTAAGTGCTCTTGGGTTTCTGACAAGTTAGTTTCAGATTTTAAATCTCCCATCACAGAGCATTTCCAACCTTCTGAATTTCCTATAATCATGTAAGACTTTTTATGCACAAAGTCAAACTGCTAGATTCAAATCTTCATACACAATTTGTGAGTCATCTAAGAGGATTGTGAAGAGTTTTAAGCTGATCAGGACTGCTGATCAACTGATCAGAACACGCACAGGATTTGGTTTACAACCAAATTTTAGTTGCAACCAGTTTCAGTTAGTCTCAGTTTGCTATATTTATGTGAATAGAAGACAGACATGCAAGACTCTGAAAACGCAGCTGCCAATACAGAATACATCGGTTAGTGTACAGAGGCTGTTTTCCCAAATCAAACACGTTCTCTTTTGTCTCTTTCTATTCTGTTGATTTTATGAAATAATATAAAGGAATACTTCATCCGAAAATGTCTGTCATCATTTACTCATCCTTATGCCATGAGCTCATGCAGCTGTTGTCCATACAGTGAAGTAAACGATGTCAAAATGACAAACGATACTATAGAAAAACTCAATTTAGTTACAACATATGCACCAGCTTCTGTGGTGCTTTATTTACGTCATTTTTGCAGTGACCTTTCTTCTTTCGTTGTAATCACGGAAAATAACAACATGATCATTCTTTTGACAGAAGAAATAAATAATCAGCAAAGGAGGGTGAGTAATTGATGACAGAACTTTCATTTTGCAACTATCCCTTTAAGAAGTTAATTGGAATCATTTATCATACAGCGCCACAATAGTTTGTAATTCAGACCTGTGGATAAATGACTTCATCTCTGTGAGGCCCTGCTTAAGAGGCACAGCTTGTTACAGCAGGGCATAGATGATAGATCTATACTAATAAAAATGTAAATGTGTGTTATTTAGCCATGTAGCAGCAAAGCAGCGATAAATGGTTTGAATAGGTGGTGGCGCACCGACTGACAGGCAGCTGTGTGTGGGTGGTTAAAAGTAAGAAGACCAAACCTGTGCACTTGACTTTCAAGAGCTGTTAAACGTGGATTAGTTTAGCCTATTTTTAAATTCAAGGCACTACAAGATAAAACAACCTAAAACAGCCTATGTAGTCTGAATCTACATTACATTACATTAGAGTTTAAAACCACTAATGAAAATATATATAGATTTTTCTAATATTTTTTATTACACATTTAAATAGATTTATATGCATTATATAAGTTCGCTTCCCGCTCTGCTCCTATTAGGTAGTCTGACGCTGAGGAAAACCCACAAAAAGTGAATGACTGAAGTTATAAAAAGGAGCACATTGGTGAGAGCAGTATTACTGATGACTAGTGGGTGTTAGGGGCAAACAAGCAATAGTCATTGTCTATTGATTAGTTGAAAATTTCTGGAATTAAAAACAAACAAAAATGGACGGGGTGAATCTGAGCAGAGTGGGACACAACCTATACCCTGAAGAAATAGTTCACCCGGAAATGAAACACTCATTATTTATTTACCCTCATGACATATCAAATCCAGACAACTTTTTGACCATACCAAAAGTCCTTACAATGAATAGGACTGAGGCTTTTGCAAACCTTCAAACCTTTTTGCATTTATTGAAGCTTAAGTCTGTATGTGCCAAGTTTGGAATGGCAAAAAGATGATTATTAATAACAGAATTATTATAGAGGGTGAACTATCACTCTGCAAATTTCCAATGCTTTTAAATCATGAAAGTGTAAAAAACAGCTGGGTGGTTGTCCAGCTCAGTGTGGAATGTGCTAATTAGCGGGACACACAGAATGTCTGCGATGATTTATTCTCACCATGACAATGCCTCCTGGACTGCTCAGCGGTACACATACTCATGATGGGAGCTTATGCCTATTAGCCAGTGCCCCTGGAAGTACACCCCACTGCCATAAGCAGAGAATAAAAATGGTTAAATACAATTACAATACTTGCACAATCCAAGTTAAATGAGACTAAGATTAATACATGTTCAGAATACCATTCTACCAGTGCTACAACACCTGCTGAATCTATATTGTCATTTTAAGTATTATTAATGGTAAACAGTTAAATGCTGTTTTTATTTTGTAGAAACAAATGATGTTTTTCCCTAGAACTCCTTGATGAATGTAAAGTTTAAAAAGAACAGCATTTTTTTGAAGTAGGAATATATAAATGTTGTTTTCACTAAAAATAGCTGAAAAAAGTATGAATATCTTTAAAAAAAAATTATATAATTTGAAATGTTATTTTAAAAAGAATATGAAGTGGTATATAAAATACTTAGTGGTATCCATTGTACTTACATGAAATAAAAATGTGTTTTATCATGTAATCTAAGTTATAGAACAATACTGTAATTACAGATTATAATTATGTACATTTAACAGGCAGCTACTGTTATGCATATGTGAAAATGATATCAAAGTGTAATCTTGATACACTCTAGATTAATGGCTTACATCTTAGTAATATTCTGTCATTTAATGTAGATGGGTTAAGAGTGTAATGAATGGGTCAATAGTGTAATTATATAAATGTAAGTACAAAATGTATTACAGATGTAATTACATATACTGCTAATAAAAAAGATTTTGAACCTCCCAACTCAAAATATTCTATTGACTCCTTGTCCAGAGCCCAATTGGATTTCTGCACTGCCTGCACAACTTTCTGTTAGGGGCAACTGTTTGCCACAATTAAAAAATAATACATTCAATTGGGCAGGTGGAAAAATGTAGAGAAACACTCTTCTTGAGTGGGTTTTTTTTTTTTTTTGAGTTGGAGAACTAAAATTACAGTGTAGGTATTAAAAAAAATAAGTGCAATGTAGAAAGCTTGTGTATGTACATAATAAGTGCAGTGCCGAATTATTAGTTTAATTGTAAGTACATACATAGTTAAGGGCCACCTAATATAAATTTAACTGCAAAAACACATTCTAAGACATGCATACTACTGAGTGAGCTGTTTATTATATTGCTGTGAAGAATACAAAAGCGATAAAGAGAATCTAAAACAGGTGCTGTTATGTGCCAAAGCGGATGCTTTATACCTAATAAGCTGAGCGTTATCATGCAGTCGTTCTTGACAAGTTTAAGTTTTCTCCAGTCAAAAACTCATGCAGCGTTGTAGAGAGGGGTCTTGGTGACTGCACACTGCCCACTCGGCACTCCTCCCACACCTCCAGTCCCACCAGAATATATCGGATGTTCAACACTCTGTAAAACTGAGAGAAACACATAATACATCTATTGACACAGCAGTATGTCTCAGACATTGTAGCCACTTTATCCTAATCGAAAAATACTTATATTTCAAAGTGCAGTTTTATTTAAAACCAGCATCCTTTACCTCCCAGCAGTCCCATACATTTCTTTTACTCTGATAATCCAAGGCTTCTATTATATTATTTTATTAGACTCTATTTTTGGGCAAATGAATGGCATTTATTACCTTGTCCACGTAATTGGCGATCTCAAGCTAGTCTTTGCATAACCTTCTCCTGTACTCTTTCCTGTAACATGGAACTGGAAGAGGGAAAGAAAGACAAGGATTAGATGAAAGGCGTACTTCTACAGGTATGTAAGAGAGAGTCTAGATGGATTTTTAAGCAATGCAGGACCCTCTGAGTGGCTGTCATATCTTAAGAGGCGTTATCAGAAGTGCGTCTGATGGGGAACTCTTAAAAAGCACTTGAAAGTGACCATTACGGTAGGGGAGAGGTGCTGAACAATAGCAATCAAAAAAAAAAAATGTGTATGCGCCAAGTGCTGACAGCCAGCCACTTCTGGCGGCCAGAATTCCTTCCCTGTGAGTGTATGTTTTAGATGCAGAAAAAATATCTAAATAATGAATAGCATTAATAGAATTGCTAAGGCTTTTCTATCAATTAGGTATTTGCATTTAAAATGTCTCTCTCTCCTTCACGTGATGCCCAGACTTTAATATCACACATGGACAGCTGTGCATGATAACATGATAGCTTTGTTGTTGTCATGCAGTTTCCCTTTTCCTAACATATCCAATGCTGTCCACTTTTATACACAACGCTTCCTGTTTCCTGTCTAAACATTTGGGGAGCATTGTTGGTCCCTACTTCCTGTCAGGTTCCACCACCTCTATGACCTGCTTCTTTGATTTGGCCTACTAAGGGTGAAACAAAGAAGACAAACTTCACCGTAGAATCCCAAATAATCAACTATTGGTAGTCAGCCAAATACAATCGGGTATTACAGCATATTTCCCTTCATTCTTCTTTTCTTTAACAGTCTGATATTAAAGGACTTGTGCTAAAGCCGTTTGGTGTAGCTTGCAAGAGTAAGATACTGTGATGAGCTTGTCTTGCACTCACAATTTCGTCAATCCTTTTGTGTAGTTGTCCTGACCTCTTCTGTTGTCTGCTGCAATGATGGAAGCTCCACATGTTGTTGGTCTTACAGAACATCGTGTGTCTGCCACAGAGAGACATGTCAGTGATCTTACTAGTTACGATAAAAAGATTACCAGCGTCTAACCAGAGAGTAGAGATAGGGTTTTTGATTAAACCCTTAAATGTGTTTGCCAAATTACATACCAGAAGTAACAGAGAATTCCACTACTTGGCCTACTTTCAAATATATGCTTTCTTACACCAGTAAAGTGGCGTTTTGTGTAGCATAAGCAACTCTGGAGAAATGATTCACTGAACTGATTGATTAAAAGCCAGGTGAAACAATTAACATATGTCTTTATTAAAGTTTGTGTAATACCTCCATATGTGGCATTGCAAAATGAGACTATACTTACTTTCATTTGCTTAAAAAAAACTAGTAAACTAAGGCAATGTGTTGCTTGACATCAGTTTTTGTTTCAAGAAACTATACCCATCTTGAGTTGTGTGATTATTTATGCAGCTGTCTATAAAAACATACAAAAAACCCCAAAAAGAAGTCACAATAAAAAATGTGTTTAAATTGATCCTTTTCTCTGGGTCAAGTGTGCTGATTTAGGCCTTCCAGATGCTATTTCCTGCAGTCAGCCATTAAAGATACAGGAAAGTTTTATAACAAGTTCAATTTAATAAAGCTAATTCATTAATGAACTGAATCACCACGACCACCAAAAAATAGCAGAAGCCTGAAACTAAGCAAATGACCTTTCTCGAACCTCCTTGTAACACTTTCTCAGTTCTTTATAACTTCAACTAACAGGTTCTACAGTCACCATGGTAATAAATATCAAGAGTCTTCATCTCTCTTTGATTTATTCTCGCGAATGGACAATTAAATTTATCTATAATCTTTGGATGTATGCAAATATCAGTGCCAGCACTGATACAGGTCCCTAACACGTAATCACTTTTTATTATGCAGATATCATCAGTTTGTCATTCACGCCTGAATTATATTAGGACCTTCTATCTGCTTCTATCCATTGGAATCAATATAATGGATTCTGAATATCTTATTTAGACAGCTATGTTTTGATAAGAACATCTTCAATGTCAAGACTGTTATGTTGGGATAGATCTGTTAACCTTTGATGTCTCGCCGAGCTCACTAATCTTGTTTAAACATGCATGGGGAAGTGAGGGCAACCACAAATCCTCTCATCTGCATTAATAAAGACATCAAGCGCCTGAATGATGCATGTTAATTCATCCTCACAGACAAAAAAAGTGACATTCTCCAAACAAAACACTGTTATAATAGCTTGCTCCATCGACAGTCGCTGACGGATCGCATTCATACCCACTTGTGCTAAATGATTGTGGTAGTCCTCCAGCGCTCATATGGCTGACAATCGATATGTTGTGTCCGTGTCCACAGGTTCCGGAGGGGAAGTGCAGGTGATGCCCTTCGCCAAATCACATAGGTGTCATTTGTTGGCTCAAAGCTGGCTCTGCACTATCAGTGTTTTATTTTCACCAGATGAACTCTGTGGATTGAATTTAGATTGTGAAACAATTGTGAAAACTTGAGAAAGTGAAGCTAACTTCTTTCAGCACAAGAAAAAGTAAAACCTGTCCACAAATGTTAAAAAGATATTAATAAGAACTGTATCTCAACCAAAAGTGTTTGCTTTAAAGGGTTTTTTAATTGATAAGGGAATTTATGGCATTCTTGCAAAGTGGATAGTTCACCCAAATTTGCTCAATAACACTACTCACCCTCAAACCATCCTAGGTAATATATTAACTTTCTTTCTTTCTAAAAGTTATAAATATTTTATTGTTACAAAATCATTTCTTAATAATGTTATTTTTTTCTAAGATTGTTCTAAGATAAGATTAGAATTTGAATTCCTGAAAAGAACGTCGCAAAGTCCTATCTTTAAAATATCGAACTTTCAACCTTCATTAATGTACAAGGTAAGATGTTTTTGGCTGTTTAGAATATTACAAAATTTCAAAAGAAAACTAGCTACATATATTTTGTCTACACAATAACATTACTATAATGTGCATACTGAAGGATACCAAATGTCGATAACATAAAACAACAATCTGTCATTATTATTAAGAATGACAAGACTCAGCCAAATTTATTGCCAGGGACACAAGAACAACTTAAATAGGAGCTTGTTTTAGTTTACAATTATGCCACATTTTGGCATTCAGCCCATACAAGAGCTCCTACTCGCAGGACACATCTAATTTCTGCACACATAATAATACAAAGAAAAGAATACATTGGGCCATCTTGAGATAGGTACTAAAAACACGGTTCATACTAAAAACTGTGACATGGCCCTGAGCTTTATGCAGAGCAGACTTCCAGGGGCTCAGCCTGACCCAGCCAGTAGCACCTACCACACGCCCCACTAACAAACACCAGAAACAGCATACAGAAACACCCCAACAACACTATAGAAGTGTGTCGTTAGGGTAAACATGGATACATCACTAGAATTGTAGTAACTATACTAAGCTGTATGGTATTAACTTGCACTAATTTTTCTTAAGGTGCAGAACACTTTATGCTCTAAGGGCTTGTACAGATTATTTGGAATGAGAATATTACTGTCATGCATTTTTATAAAGATGAGTGTGAATAAATTAAACTGAAAAGGTGTGGACATGCATTTTTAGGAGAATCCATTAAAGAAAGTATTAAATGAATAATGCAATGCAATTTACTAATGCACTATTATTAATGCACAAAAGCATATATCTTAAAAAAATTCTGCATTTATGCTGTTCTTGGTTGGATCACATCACTGTGGTAGATCTACGTTTGTGTTTAATTTGTGCACATAGTAAATAACCCAACACCTTTCTCCCATTGACTCTCTTTTACTTGAATTGGGGCTCAGTGCTAGTTTGTCTCTATCTAATAAACCTGGGACTGCTGCATGAAAACCCTTAAGATAAAAAAACCTTAATTATAAAGTTGATGAACCTATGGAAACATGGGTTGCAAGAAAAAACCTATACTACTTAAAGTTAAGCTCATTACCAAGTGCATTTCAAAATGCTTTCTAAAGATTTGTAGCAACACTATGGTAAATATATTAAAACTATAAAATCACTGTAAAAGCATGACTTAATTTTTTTTTCATCAAAACAAAGGTTGTATATATTTTTTGTATAGTAGTGTTGTGTCAATTATTCATTAAAATGTAAAACATATACATGATCATTTATTGTACAATAATAATATAATGTAATGTATGTCTTAATTGTTTTTGTAATGCATTATCTTATTGTTAACCATGTTGCAAATAATGCACTCATGACCAAATTCATAGCAACTACAACACCTGCTGCTGTATGTTTCCAGGA